>NW_028294507.1:0-65733 GCF_964341445.2 Mesoplodon mirus | reverse complement strand
CATCTGAGACCCTGAAGGTATTGTAAAGAATTCCCCTGTTTTTTTGTTTTGTTTTAGAACTTCCTTTTTATAGTGCGTTTGAGCTGATTCTCGCTGCCATGTTTATGCCAGTCTAGACACACTTGACTCCCTTACGGAGACATATCAATACATAGGTTTTAAGATTCTTACTAGTCAGATATATTCCTCTGCAAGAAATACGGGGTTTTGAGTCCCTTTCACTGATGATGGTGTAAGTAGGTCTTGTCTATTCCATAGTTGGTTTTTGGAACGGTACCTGTGCTTATATCAAACTCTGGTTTTATGCATCACCCCACCTCTCCTTCCCCCTTAAGCAGCCATAAGAGTGTTTTCTAAATGTGAGACTCTGTTCTCTTTCCTAACTCAGTTCATGTGTAGCCATGTTTACAGGATCTTCATAAGTATTATCTTATGATAAGTTTCTTTCTCTGTGTGACTTATTTCACTTAGAATCATCGTACCTGAATCCACTCATTTTGCTGCTACTGGTCTTATGACATTGATTTCACTGCTGAGGGATATTCCATCGTACATAAGTACCACAATTTTTGGAACCATTTTTATATTTCCTGGGATATTTAAGGTGTACCCAAGTTGAGGTTCTTGTAAGCAGTGCAGCCCTAAATTTGGGGGTCGCTCTGTCTTATTGATTTTCATTTTTCCCAAGGTATATTCCCTAGACTGGAAGTGCCCTTGGCTCTGTAGCTCTGTTGTTTACTTGTTTTACGGAACACAATGCACTCCTCCAGTGAGGCAGTTGGCAATTTACATTCCGCCCATCAGCATAACAAGGCTCCCTGTTCTCCAGGGCCTGTCTTGCCTCTCTGGTATTTACACATTGTTTGGATATCCCTTTTGACCAGTGGGAAGTGACAATTCTTTGTAGTGCAGATTTGCATTGCCAGCTTGCTTGCTTGGCCAGAAAGGGCGTATGCGTTTTCTCCTGCATATATTCAGGAGAAAATGCATAAGCCCTTTTTGGCCAAGTGCATCATTGTCGAAGTTGTGCCCCTCTTCCTGTGCTTTACAGATGATTCCAAGGTACCTCTTGAAATCTGTTTCCTGCTATTCGGCCTCACTTTCAAGTCCCCTTTGTTGCCTTCCCTCAACAGATTTCTGGACGATAGTTGGCTTTTATTACTATGCCTAATTGTGAATTGCTCTGCCGCTGAGCTCCATTTTTCAACTCGTTTTTTGTGAGCTGAATGCAAGTCCACAATTTTGTTTCAGGACGTAATCTGGATCCCGGGCGGTGGCTGAGACTTTGGTTAATTCTTCTTCTTGCTGGGAAATTAGAGTGACATATACCCGTCCAAATGCCTTACAGCTACTCTCTCATTGGTTCTCCCTCTTCCCTTTTATCCTCTGCCAAATTGGCAACCTGTGCGATCCAGGAGGATAAAGGGGCTGTCTCTCCAAGTTGGGAGCTTGATAGTAAAGCAGTTGGAAAGTCAAACCGGAGCACCAGGAGAGGCACTATTAGTTGAGTTTTAGAAACCTTTCGTATTTACAGTGTGTCCGTTCTCTAGGTTTCCCGTACATGTTATATCTGTAGTAATATTGACTTCAACCTGGAGAGTTGGGACAAATGGAATGGGTGCCTCACATTATTGCTTTAAAGGGTTTTCATTTGCTCAACCAATCTCACCAATCCTCTCAGTCC
The DNA here is from genome assembly GCF_964341445.2 of Mesoplodon mirus. Lineage (NCBI taxonomy): Eukaryota > Metazoa > Chordata > Mammalia > Artiodactyla > Ziphiidae > Mesoplodon > Mesoplodon mirus. The sequence continues at coordinate 64,049 of NW_028294507.1, read as the reverse complement.
CAAGTGTCCTGCCTTACGCCATATCCAGCTGTCATTGTAGATAGGGTCATTCCAGGTTTCATTAGAGCCCCTAAAGGAATTGTAAAGAATTTCCATGTTTTTTGTTTTTTGTTTTTGAAATTCCTTTTTATAGTGGGTTTGAGCTGATTCTCACTGCAATGATTATGCCAGTCTAGACACACTTGATTCCATTACGGAAACATATCGATACATAGGTTTTAATATTCTTACTAGTCAGATATATTCCTCTGTGGGAAATATCGTGTTTTGAGTTCCTTTCACTGAGGAAGGTGTAGGTCTTGTATATTCCATAGTTGGTTTTTGAAATGGTACATGTGGTTATATCAAACGCTGGTTTTCTGCAGCACCCCACCTCATATTCCCCCTTAAGCAGGCATAAGAGTGTTTTCTAAATGTGAGTCTCTGTTCGCTTTCCTAACTCTGTTCGTGTGTAGCCATGTTTAGAGGACCTTCATAAGTGATATCTTATGATAAGTTTCTTTATCTGTGTGACTTATTTCAGTTAGAATCATCGTACCTGAATCCACTCATTTTGCTGCTACTGGTCTTATGACATTGATTACATGGCTGAGGCATATTCCATCATAAGTAACTACCAAAATATTTTAAACCATATTTATATTTCCTGGGATATTTAAGCTGTACCCAAGTTGAGGTTCTTGTAATCAGTGCAGCCCTAAATTTTGGGGTGGTTCTGTCTTATTGAATTTCTTCTTTCCCAAGGTATATTCCCCAGACTGAAAGTACCCTTGACTCTGTAGCTCTGTTGTTTACTTGTTTTAGGGAACACAATGCACTCCTCCAGAGAGGCAGTTGGCAATTTACATCCCGCCCATCAGCATAACAAGCCTCCCTGTTCTCCAGGGACTGTCTTGCCTTTTTGGTTTTTACCCATTTTTTGCATGTACCTTTTGACAAGTGGGAAGTGATACTATGTAGTGCAGATTTGCATTGCCAGCATGCTTGCTTGTCCAAAAAGGGCGTATGCGTTTTCTCCTGAATATATTCAGGAGAAAACGCATATGCCCTTTTTGGCCAAGTGCATCATTGTCGATGTTGTTCCCCTCTTCCTGAGCCTTAAATGCGATTCCAACTTACCTCTTGAAATCTTTTTCCTGCTTTTCTGTCTCGCTTTCAAGTCTGCCTAGTTGCCTTCCCTCAACAGATTTTTGGACGATAGTTGTCCTTTATTACTCTGCCTGTTTGTGAATTGTTGTGCACTGAGCTACATTATTTAACTCGTTTTTTGTGTGAGCTGAACGCAAGTCCAATATTTTGGTTCAGGACCTATACTGGTTCCCGGTGGGTGGCTGAGTCTTTGTTTAATTCTTCTTCCTCCTGGGAAATAAGAGTGACATGTGCCCGTACAAATGTCTAACAGCTACTCTCTCACTGGTCTCCCTCTTCCCTTTCATCCTCTGCCAAATTGGCAACCTGTGCGAACCAGGAGGTTAAAGGTGCTGTCTCTCCAAGTTGGAAGATTGATAGTAAAGCAGTTGGAAAGTCAAACTGGAGCACAAGGAGAGGGAGTATTCGTTGAGTTTTAGAAACCTTTCGTATTCACACTGTGTCCATTCTCTAGGGTTCCCGTACATATTATATCTGTAGTAATATGCCTTTATACCTGGCCTCTTGGGACCGATGGAATGGGTGCCACACATTATTGCTTTAAAGGGTCTACATTTGCTCACCCAATCTCACCTATCCTCTCAGTCCCAAGTGTCCAGCCTTATGCCACATCCAGCTGTCGTTTTAGATACGGTCATTCCAGGTTTCATCAGTGAACCTGAAGGTATTGTGTAAGAATTTTTCTGTTTTTATGTTTTGTTTTGAATTTCATTTTTATATTGGGTTTCAGCTGATTGTCCCTGCCATGTTTATGTCATACTAGACACACTTAGTTACCTTACGGAGACATATCAATACATAGGTTTTAAAATTCTTACTAGTCAGATATATTTCTCTGCAGGGAATAGGGATGTTGAGTTCTGTTCACTGAGGAAGGAGTAGGGCTTGTCTCTTTTGTTTTTGGATTATGGAACGGTACCTTTGCTAATATCAATATTTTGTTTTGTGCATCTCCCCACCTGTCTTTCCCCTTAAGCAAGCGTTAGAGTGTTTTCTAAATCTGAGACTCTGTTCTCTTCCCTAAATCAGTTAATATGAAGCCATGTTTACATTCCCTTTATAAGTGATATCTTATGTCAGAATGCACCATGGCCCTTGTCATAATAATGCTTCATGACCCCTGTCATCACAATGATCAATGCCCTGGTTATCAAAATGTTCCATGTCCCTTGTCATCAAAATTCTCCACGTACTTGTCATCACAATGCTACATGACACTTCTCATCAAAATGTTACATGCTCTTGTCATCACAATTCTCCATTCTCTTGACATTGCAATGCTCCATGCCCTTGTCATCACAATGCTCCATGCCTTTGTCATCACATTGCTCCATGACCCCTGTCATCACATTGCTCCCTGACAACTGTCATCACAATGCTTCATGCCCCTTGTCATTACAGTGCTCCATGACGCTCGACATCACAATTACCCAAGGTCTTCTCATCACAATGCTCCACGGTTTTGCCATCACCATGCTCCATGCCTTGTCATCTCAAATCTCAATGTCCCTTGTCCTCACAATTCTCCACGTCCTTGTCATTACAATGCTCCATGGCACTTCACATCACAATGTTATATGCTCTTGTCATCACAATACTCCATGCACTTGTCATCGCAATGCTCCATGACCCCTGTCATAGGAAGCTCCATGCGCTTTTCATCAAAATGTTTCACGACCAGGGCATTAAAATTATCAATGGCCCTTGATATCACAATGCTCCATGCCCTTGTCATCACAATGCTCCTTTACTTTGTCACATCAATCCTCCATAACAATTGGCATCACAATGCTCCATGATATGGTCATCAAACTGGAACATGACATATTTCATCACAATGCTCCCTGACAACTTTCTTCACAATAATCCATGACCTTGTCATCACAGTGCTCCATGCCCTTGTCATCACAATGTGCCATGCCCATTCTTATCACAATAATCCAAGAAACTTGTCAGACCAATGCTCCATGACACCTTTCATCACAATGCTCCATGAACGCTGTCATCAAAATGCACCATGCCCATCATCATAATGCTTCATGCTATTGTCATCACAATGAAATCAAAAAGCTCCATGACATCTGTCACCACAATGCTGCAAACCCTTGTGATCACAATGTCCCATAACACTTGTCATCACAATGCCCCATGACGCTGGTCACCACAGTTATCCATGGGCTTCTCATCACAATGCACCATGACTTTTGTCAACACAATATTCAATACCCTTGTCAACACAATGCTCTCTGACTATTGACCTCAGTATGCACCGTGCACTCTTTCATGGCAAGGCTCCATGCCTATTTCATCACAATGATCCATGCCCTTTTCAACAAAATGTTCCAAGACACCTGTGATAACAATGCTCCTTGCACTTGTCATCACAATGCTCCATGACGAATGTCATCAGAATGCTCCATGGCCTTCTCATCATAATGTTCCATGCCCTTGTCATCACAATGCTCCAAGACCCCTGTAATCAAAATGATCCCTGCGCCTTTTCATTAGAATGCTCCATGAGACTTGTCATCACAAGGTTCCATGGTCTTCACATCACAGTGATCCAGGACGTTGTCATCACAGTGCTCCATTCCCTTGTCATCACAATGCACCAAGACCCCTGTCATCACAATAATCCATGAATATTTTCAGCCCAATGCTCTACGAAATTCTCATCACAATGCTCCATAGCCCATATCACCACAATGTTCCATGACCACTGTCATCAAAACACTCCATGACACCTGACAACACAATGATCCGGGACAATTGTCATCACAAAGCTACATTCCCTTGTCATCACAATGCTCCATGACCCCTGTCATCACAACACTCCATGAACATTTTCAGCCCAGAGCTCCATGACCCTTGTCATCACAATGATCCATGCCCTTGTCATCCCAATGCTCCATGACCCCTGTATTCACAATGCTCTGTAACGCTTGTCATCACAGTGCTCCATGACACCTGTCATCACAATGCTCCATGCCTTTGTCAGCAAAATGCTACATGACCATGTCATTACAATACTCTATGCACTTGTCATCACAATACTCATTTTCCATTGTCATCACAATCCTCCATGAAACTTGGGATCACATTGCTTCCTGCCATTGTTATCACAATGCTCCATGCTCCTTGAAATCAAAATGATCCATGACCGCTGTCATCACAATGCTCCAAAACCTTGTGATCACAATGTTCCATAACACTTGTCATACCAACGCTCCATGATGCCTGTCATCACAGTAATCCATGCCCTTTTCATCACAATGCTCCATGACCTTGTCATCACAGTTCTCAATACACTTGTCATCACAATGCTCCCTGACACTTGTCATCAGAATGCTCCTTGAAACCTGTCAAGAAAAGGCTCCCTGCCATTTTCATCACAATGCACCATGCCGTTTTCATCACAATGGTCCAGGCCATTTTCACCAAAATCCTCCAAAAGCTTGTCATCAGAATGCTCCATGACCATTCTCATCACAATTCTCCATGCACTTGTCAGCACAATGCTCCCTGACCCTTGTCATCACAATGCTCCAAGCCATTGTCATCACAATGCTCCATTACATTTGTCATCAGAATTCTCCATGACATTTGGCTTCACAATGCTCCATGCCATTGTCATTAAAATGGGCCATTCCAAATGTCATTGCAATAATCCATGAAACATATTAGACCAATGTTCCATGCCCTTGTCATCACAATGCTCCATGCCCTTGTTATCACAATGCTCCATGACGCCTCTCATCACAATGCTCCGTGACTCCCGTCATCACAATGCTTCATGACCTTTGTCATCACAATGGTCCATGCCGTCATCATCAACAGTCTCTGACCTTTTTAAACAAAATGCTCCATGAACTTTTCATCACAATGCTCTTTGACCCTTGTCATCACAATGCTCCATGTGCTTGTCAGCACAATGCTCCATGACACATGTCATAACAATGCACCATGCGCTTGTCATCACAGTGCTCCACAATCTTGTCATCACATTCTCCTTAAAATTTGTCATCACAATGCTCCATGCACTTCTCATCAAAATGCTCTCTCAGCACTGATATCACAATGCTACATCACTATTTGTCACAATACTCCCTCACACCTCTCATCACAATGTTCCATGACTCCTGTCATCACAATGCTACATGCACTTATCATCACAATGTTCGATGACCCCTGACATCACAGTGTTCCATAACACCTGTCATCAAAATGTTCCATGACACTTTTCATCAAATTGCTCCATGACCCTGTTATCACAATGCTCCCTGCCCTTCTCATCACAATGCACAACGCCCTTGCTGTCAAAATGCTCCATGACTTTTTCATCACAAAGTTCCATGACCCTTGGCATCACAATGCTCCATGTCATTGTCATCACAATGCTCCATGAACGCTCTCATCACATTGCTCCATGCCCTTGTCTTCACAAAGCTCCATGACACATGTCATCATGAATGCTCCATGGCTTTCTCATCACAATGCTCCACCCCCTTGCCATCAGAATGCTCCATTACACCTGACATAACAATGCTCCATGACCCCTGCCATCACGAGGTTCCATGGCTTAGTCATCACAAAGCTCCATGAACCTTCTCATCACAATGCTCCAGGAACACTGTAATCACAATGCTCTATGCGCCTTTTCATCTCAATGATCCATGAACCCTGTCATCAAAATGCACCATGCCCATCATCATAATGCTTCATGCTATTGTCATCACAATGAAATCAAAATGCTCCATGACCTCTGTCATAACAATGCTCCAAACCCTTGTGATCACAATATTACATATCACTTGTCATCGCAATGCCCCATGATGCTCGTCATCACAAATATCAATGGACTTCTCATCACAATGCTCCATGACCTTTGTCCTCACAATGCTCAATACACTTGTCATCAACATGCTCCCTGACACTTGTTGTCTGTATGCTCCTTGAATCCTGTCATGACAAGGCACCATGCCTTTTTCATCACAATAATCCATGTCCTTTTCATCACAATGCTCCAAGACACATGTAATCTCAATGCTCCATGCCCTTGTCATCACAAAGCGCAATGACGCAGGCCATCAGAATGCTCCTTGGTCTTCTCCTCACAATGCTTCATGCCCTTGTCATCACACTGTTCCAAGACCCCTGTAATCACAATGCTCCATGCCCTTGTCATCAAAAACATCCATGACACATGTCATCAGAAGGCTCTATGGCCTTCTCATCACAATGCTCCATGCCCTAGTCATCACAATGTTCCAAGACCCATGTAATCACCATGCTCCATGCCCCTTTTCATCAGAATGCTGCATGAGACTTGTCATCACAAGTCTCCATGGTCTTCTTATCACAATGCTCCAGGACCTTCTCATTACCATGCTCCATTCCCTTGTCTTCACAATGCTCAATGACCCCTGTCATCACAATAATCCATGAACATTTTCAGCCCAATGCTCCACGACCTACTCATCACAATGCTCCATGGCCAATATCATCACAATGTTCCATGACCACTGTCATCACAACACTCCATGACACCTGACAACACAATGATCTGGGACTGTTGTCATCACAATGCTCCATTCCCTAGTCATCACAATGCTCCATGACCCCTGGCATCACAACACTCCATGAACATTTTCAGCCCAGTGCTCCATGACCCTTGTCATCACAATGATCCATGCACTTGTCATCCCAATGCTCCATGACCTCTGTATTCACAATTCTCCGTGATGCTTGTCATCACAGTGCTCCATGATACATGTCATCACAATGATCCATGCCTTTGTCAGCAAAATGCTACTTGACCTTTTCATTACAATGCTCTATGCGCTTGTCATCACAATACTCCATTTCCATTGTCATCACAATCCTCCATGAAACTTGGGATCACATTGTTTCATGCCCTTGTCATCAAAATGCTCCATGCTCCTTGAAATCAAAATGATCCATGACCTCTCTCATCACAATGCTCCAAACCCTTGTGATCACAGTGTTCCATAACACTTGTCATCACAATGCTCCATGATGCCTGTCATCACAATAATCCATGCCCTTTTCATCACAATGCTCCATGACTTTTGTCATCACAATTCTCAATACACTTGTCATCACAATGCTCCCTGACACTTCTCATCAGAATGCTCCTTGAAACCTGTCACGAAAAGGCTCCATGCCTTTTTCATCACAATGCCCCATGCCGTTTTCATCTATATGCTCCATGCCATTGTCATCAAAATACTCCACAAGCTTGTCATCAGAGTGCTCCATGACCCTTGTCATCACAATTCTCCATGCACTTGTCAGCACAATGCTCCAAGCCATTGTCATCATAGTGCACCATTACCTTTGTCTTCAGAAACCTCCATGACACTTGGCATCACAATGCTCCATGCCATTGTCATCAAAATGGGCCATTACTTATGTCATCACAATGCTCCCTGACACCTGTCTTCACAGTACTGCATGACCTGGTCATCACAATGCTCCATGCCCTTGTCATCACAATGCGCCATTCCACCTGTCATCGCAATAATCCATGAAACTTATTAGACCAATGTTCCATGCCCTTGTCATCAAAATGCTCCATGCCCTTGTTATCACAATGCTCCATGACCCCTGTCATCACAATGCTCCGTGACTCCAGTCATCACAGTGCTTCATGACCTTTGTCATCACAATGGTCCATGCACTGGTCATCAACAGTCTCTGTAACCTTTTTAACCACAAAGCTCCATGAACTTTTCATCACAATGCTCTTTGACCCTTGTCATCCCAGTGCTCCATGTGCTTGTCAGCACAATGCTCCATGACACATGTCATCAAAATGCACCATGCGCTTGTCATCACAGTGCTCCACAATCTTGTCATCACATTCTTCTTAAAATTTTTCATCACAATGCTCCATGCACTTCTCATCAAAATGCTCTCTCACCACTGATATCACAATGCTACATCACTATTTGTCACAATACTCCCTCACCCCTGTCATCACAATGTTCCATGACTCCTGTCATCACAATGCTACATGCACTTATCATCACAAAGTTCGATGACCCCTGACATCACAATGTTCCATAACACCTGTCATCAAAATGTTCCATGACACATTTCATCAAATTGCTCCATGACCCTGTCATCATAATGCTCCCTGCCCTTCTCATCACAATGCACAACGCCCTTGCTATCAAAATGCTCCATGACTTTTTTCATCACAAAGATCCATGACCTTTGGCATCACAATGCTCCATGTCATTGTCATCACAATGCTCCATGAACGCTCTCATCACATTGCTCCATTCCCTTGTCTTCACAAAGCTCCAAGACACATGTCATCAGAATGCTCCATGGCCTTCTCATCACAATGCTCCACGCCCTTGCCATCAGAATGCTCCATTACAACTAACATAACAATGCTCCATGACCCCTGCCATCACGATGTTCCATGGCCTTGTCATCACAAAGCTCCATGACCCTTCTCATCACAATGCTCCAAGAACCCTGTAATCTCAATGCCCTATGCCGCTTTTCATCTCAATGATTCATGAACCCTGTCATCACAATGCACCATGCCCATCATCATAATGCTTCATGCTATTGTCATCACAATTAAATCAAATTGCTCCATGACCTCTGTCATAACAATGCTCCAAACCCTTGGGATCACAGTATTCCATATCACTTGTCAACACAATGCCCTATGACGCCCGTCATCACAATTATCAATGGTCCGCTCATCACAATGCTCCATGAAGTTTGTCCTCACAATGCTCAATACACTTGTCATCAACATGCTCCCTGACACATGTTGTCTGTATGCTCCTTGAATCCTGTCATGACAAGGCTCCATGCCTTTTTCATCACAGTAATCCATGTCCTTTTCATCACAATGCTCCAAGACACATGTAATCTCAATGCTCCATGCCCTTGTAATCACAAAGCTCAATGTCGCAGGCCATCAGAATGCTCCTTGGTCTTCTGCTCTCATTGCTCCATGCCCTTGTCATCACAATGTTCCAAGACCCCTGTAATCACAATGCTCCATGCCCTTGTCATCAAAAAACTCCATGACCCATGTCATCAGATTGCTCCATGGCCTTCTCATCACAATGCTCCATGCCCTAGTCATCACAATGCTCCGAGACCCCTGTATTCACTATGCTCCATGTCCCTTTTCATCAGAATGCTCCATGAGACTTGTCATCACAAGTCTCCATGGTCTTCTCTTCACAATGCTCCAGGAACTTGTCATCACCATGCTCCATTCAATTGTCATCACAATGCTCCATGACCCCTGTCATCACAATAATCCATGAACATTTTCAGCCCAATGCTTCACGACCTACTCATCAAAATGCTCCATGGCCTATATCACAAAGCTCCATGACCACTCTCATCACAACACTCCATGACTCCTGACAACACAATGATCTGGGACTCTTGTCATCACAATGCTCCATTCCCTAGTTATCACAATGCTCCATGACCCCTGTCATCACAACACTCCATGAACATTTTCAGCCCAGTGCTCCATGACCCTTGTCATCACAATCATCCATGCCTTTGTCATCCCAATGCTCCATGACCCCTGTTTTCACAATGCTCCATGACACTTGTCATCACAGTGCTGAATGACACCTGTCATCACAATGCTCCATGCCTTTGTCAGCAAAATGCTACATGACCTTGTTTTTACAATGCTCTATGCGTTTGTCATCGCAATACTCCATATCCATTGTCATCACAATCCTCCATGAACTTTCGGATCACATTGCTTCATGCCCTTGTCATCACAATGCTCCATGCTCCTTGAAATCAAAATGATCCATGACCTTTGTCATAACAATGATCCAAACCCTTGTGATCACAAGGTTCCAAAACACTTGTCATCAAAACGCTCCATGATGCCTTTCATCACAATACTCCATGCTCTTTTCTTCACAATGCTCCATGACCTTTGTCATCACAATTCTCAATACACTTGTCATCACAATGCTCCCTGACACTTGTCATCAGAATGCTCCTTGAACCCTGTCACGAAAAGGCTCCATGCCTTTTTCATCACAATGTCCCATGCCGTTTTCATCACAATGCTCCATGCCATTGTCAACAAAATACTCCACAAGCTTGTCATCAGAATGCTCCATGACCCTTGTCATCACAATTCTCCATGCACTTGTCAGCACAATGCTCCCTGACACTTGTCATAACAAAGTTGCAAGCCATTGTCATCACAATGATCCATGATATTTGTCATCAAAATGCTCCATGCCATTGTCATCGCAAAGGGCCATTGCATATGTCATCCCAATGCTCCCGGACAAATGTCTTCACAATACTGCATGACCTGGTCATCACAATGCTCCATGCCCTTGTCATCACAATGCGCCATTCCAACTGTCATCGTAATAATCCATGAAACTTATTAGACCAAAGTTCCATGCACCTCTCATCACAATGCTCCATGCCCTTGTTATCACAATGCTCCATGACCCCGGTCATCACCATGCTCTGTGACTGCAGTCATCTCAATGCTTCATAACGTTTGTCATCATAATGGTCCATGCCCGCATCATCACAGGGCTCTCTGACAATTTTAACCACAATGCTCCATGAACTTTTCATCACAATGCTCTTTGACACTTGACATCACAATGCTCCATGCGCTTGTCATACAGTGCTCCACAATTTTGTCATCACAATGCTCCATATAATTTGTCATCACAATGCTCCTTGCACATCTCATCAAAATGCTCTCTCACCACTGATATCACAATGCTACATCACTATTTGTCACAATACTCCCTCACCCCTGTCATCACAATGTTCCATGATTCCTCTCATCACAATGCTACATGCACTTATCATCACAATGTTCGATGACCCCTGACATCACAATGTTCCATAACAACTGTCATCAAAATGTTCCATGACACTTTTCATCAAATTGCTCCATGAACCTGTCATCACAATGCTCCCTGCCCTTCTCATCACAATGCACAACGCCCTTGCTATCAAAATGCTCCATGACCATTTTCATCAAAAATATCCATGACCCTTGGCATCACAATACTCCATGTCATTGTCATCAAAATGGTCCATGAACGCTCTCATCACATTGCTCCATGCCCTTGTCTTCACAAAGCTCCATGACGCATGTCATCACAATGCTCCATGGCCTTCTCATCACAATGCTCCACGACCTTGCCATCACAGTGCTCCATTACCACTTTCATAACAATGCTCCATGACCCCTGCCATCACGATGTTCCATGGCCTTGTCATCACAAAGCTCCATGACCCTTCTCATCACAATGCTCCAAGAACCCTGTAATCACAATGCTCTATGCCCCTTTTCGTCTCAATGATCCATGAACCCTGTCATCACAATGCACCATGCCCATCATCACAATGCTTCATGCTATTGTCATCACAGTGAAATCAAAATGCTCCATGACCTCTGTCAAAACAATGCTCCAAACCCTTGAGATCACAATATTCCATATCACTTGTCATCACAATGCCCCATGACGCTCGTCATCACAATTATTCATGGTCTTCTCATCACAATGCTCCATGAAGTTTGTCATCACAATGCTCAATACACTTGTCATCAAAATGCTCCCTGACACTTGTGGTCTGTATGCTCCTTGAATCCTGTCATGACAAGGCTCCATGCTTTTTTCATCTCAATGTTCCATGCACTTTTCATCACAATGCTCCAAGACCCATGTAATCACAGTGCTCCATGCCTTTGTCATCACAAAGCACAATGACACATGCCATCAGAATGCTCCTTGGTCTTCTCCTCACAATGCTCCATGCCCTTGTCATCACAATGTTCCAAGACCCCTGTAATCACAATACTCCATGCCCCTTTTTATCAGTATGCTCCAAGAGACTTGTCATCACAAGGCTCCATGGTTTTGTCATGACAATGCTCCAGGAATTTTTCATCACAATGCTTCACGATCTTCTCATGAAAATTTTCAATGGCCCTTATCATCATAATGCTCCAAGCCATAACCATCACAATGCTCCATTATATTTGTCATCACAGTCCTCCATTACATTTGGCATCACAGTGCTCCATGCCATTGTCATCGCAGTGGACTATGACATATGTCATCACAATGCTCCCTGACACCTGTCTTCACAATACTCCATGACCTTCTCATCACAATGCTTCATGCCCTTGTCATCACAATGCACCATGCCCACTGTCATCACAATAATCTGTGAAACTTGTTAGACCAATGCTCCATTCCCCTGTCAACACAATGCTCCATGCCCTTCTCATCACAATGTTCAATGACCCCTGTCATCACAATGCTCCGTGACTCCAGTCATCTCAATGCTTCATAACGTTTGTCATCAAAATGGTCCATGCCCACGTCATCACAAGGCTCTGTGACCTTTGTAACAACAATGCTCCATGAACATTTCATCACAATTCTCTGTGACCCTTGTCATCACAATGCTCCATGTCTTTGTCAGAACAATGTTCCATGACCATTGTCATAACAATGTGCCACGCGCATTTCCTCACAACGTTTCACAACTTTGTCATTGCAATGCTCCATAAATCTTGTAATCACAATGGTCCATGCTCTTCTCATCAACATGCTCTCTCACAAGAGATATCACAATGTTCCATCACTATTCATCACAATACGCCATCACCCCTGTAATCACAATGTTCCATGACCCTGTCATCACAATGCTACATCCCTTTATCATCACAATGTACCATGACCCCTGACATCACAATGTTCCATAACCCCTGTCATCAAAATGCTTCATGACACTTTTCATCCCAAAGCTCCAAGACCCCTGACATCACAATGTTCTATAACCCCTGCCATCAAAATATTCCATTACAATTTTTATCAAATTGCTGCATGACCTGGTCATCAAAATGCTCCCTGCCCTTCTCATCACAATGCACCAAGCCCTTGTCATCAAAATGCTCCATGCCTTGTCATCACAAAGCTCCATGACCCTTGTCATCACAATGCTCCATGACATTGTCCTCACCATGCTCCATGAACCCTCTCATCACATTGCTCCATGCCCTTGTCATCACAAAGCTCCATGACACTTGTCATCACAATGCTCGATGCCCTTCTCATTACAATGTTCCATGCCCTTTTCATTACAGTCCTGCATGACACATGTATCACAGTGTTCCGTGCTCTTGTCATCACAATGCTTCATGCCCACTCTCCTCACAATAATCCATGAAACATTTCAGACCAATATTCCATACCGTTCTCATCACAATGCTCCATTACACCTGTCATAACAATGCTCCATCACCACCGCCATCACAATGTTCCACGGCCTAGTCATCACAAGGTTCCATGACACTTGTCCTCACAATGCTCAACACCCATGAAATCACATTGCTCCATTCCCTTGTCATCACATAGCTCCATGACGCATGTCATCAGAATGTTCCATGACCTTCTCATGGCAATGCTCCATGCCCTTGTCATCACAATGCTCCAAGACCGTTGTAATCACAATACTCCTTGCCGCTTTTCATCTCAATGCTCCATAAAACCTGTCATCACAATGCACCATGCCCATCATCATAATGCTTCAGGCTATTGTCATCACAGTGAAATCAATATTCTGCATGACCTCTGTCATCATAATGCTCCAAACCCTTGTGATCACAATGTTGCATAACACTTATCATCACAACACCCCATGACGCTCATCATCACAATTATCCATGGTCTTCTTATCACAATGCTCCATGATCTTTGTCATCACAATGCTCAATACACTTGTCATCACAATGCTCCCTGACACTTGTCATCAGCATGCTCCTTGAACCCTATCATGACAAGGCTCCATGCCGTTTTCATCAAAATGATCCATGACCTTTTCTTCACAATGCTCCAAGATCCCTGTAATCACAATGCTCCATGCCCTTGTCATCACAAAACTCCATGACGCATGTCATCAGAATGCTCCATGGCCTTCTCATCACAATGCTCCATGCCCTAGTCATCACAGTGCTCTAAGACTCCTGTAATCACAATGCTCCATGACAGTTTTCATCAGAATGCTCCATGAGACTTGTCATCACAAGTCTCCATGGACTTCTCATCACAATGCTCCAGGGCCTTGTCATCACCATGCTCCATTCCCTTGTCATCACAATGGTCCATGACCCCTGTCATCACAATAATCTATGAATATTTTCAGCCCAATGCTCCATGACACTTGACATCACAATGATCCATGACCCCTGTATTCACAATGCTACGTGACGCTTGTTATCACAGAGCTCCATGACACATGTCATCACAATGCTCCATGCCTTTGTCAGCAAAATGCTACATGACCTTATCATTACAATGCTCTATGCGCTTGTCATCACAATACTCCATTACCATTGTCATCACAACCCTCCATGAATATTGGGATCACATTGCTTCATGCCCTTGCCATCAAAATTCTCCATGCTCCTTGAAATCAAAATGATCCATGACCTCTGTCATCACAATGCTCCAAACCCTTGTGATCACAATGTTCCATAGCCCTTGTCATCACAACGCTCCATGATGCCTGTCATCACAATACTCCATGCCCTTTTCATCACAATGCTCCATGACATTTGTCATCACAATTCTCAATAAACTTGTCATCACAATGCTCCCTGACACTTGTCGTCAGAATGCTCCTTGAACCCTGTCACGAAAAGGCTCCATACCTTTTTCATCACAATGCCCCATGCCGTTTTCATCACAATGCTCCATGCCATTGTCATCCAAATACTCCACAAGCCTGTCATCAGAATGCTCCATGACCCTTGTCATCAAAATTCTCCATGCACTTTTCAGGACAATGCTCCCTGACAGTTGTCATCATAATGTTGCAAGCCATTGTCATCACAATGATCCATGACATTTGGCATCACAATGCTCCATGCAATTGTCATCACAATGGGCCATTACATATGTCTTCACAATGCTCCCTGACACTTGTCTTCAAAAAACTGCAACACCTGGTCATCACAAAGCTCCATGCACTTGTTATCACAATGTTCCATGACCCATATCATCACAATGATCCTTGACTCCAGTCATCACAATGCTTCATGACCTTTTTCATCACAATGGTCCATGTGCTCATCATCAACAGTCTCTGTGACTTTTTAACCACAATGCTCCATTAACTTTTCATCACAATGCTCTTGGACCCTTGTCATCACAATGCTCTATGCCTTTCTCAGCACAATGCACCTTGACACATGTCATCACAATGCTCCTTTGCATTCTCCTCAAAACGCTCTTTGCCCTTGTCATCACAGTGCTCCATTACCCCTGTCATAACAATGCTCCATGACCCCTGCCATCACGATGTTCCATGGCCTTTTCATCACAAAGCTCCATGACCCTTCTCATCACAATGCTCCAAGAACCATGTAATCACAATGCTCTATGCCCCTTTTCATCTCAATGATCCATGAACCCTGTCATCACAATGCACCATGCCCATCATCATAATGCTTCATGCTATTGTCATCACAATGAAATCAAAATGCTCCATGACCTCTGTCATAACAATGCTCCAAACCCTTGTGATCACAATATTACATATCACTTGTCATCACAATGCCCCATGATGCTCGTCATCACAATTATCAAAGGTCTTCTCATCACAATGCTCCATGAAGTTTGTCCTCACAATGCTCAATACACTTGTCATTAACATGCTCCCTGACACTTGTTGTCTGTATGCTCCTTGAATCCTGTCATGACAAGGTTCCCTGGCTTTTTCATCACAATAATCCATGTCCTTTGCATCACAATGCTCCAAGACACATGTAATCTTAATGCTCCATGCCCTTGTCATCACAAAGCGCTATGACGCAGGCCATCAGAATGCTCCTTGGTCTTCTCCTCACAATGCTTCATGCCCTTGTCATCACAATGTTCCAAGACCCCTGTAATCACAATGCTCCATGTCCTTGTCATCAAAAAACTCCATGACGCATGTCATCAGAAGGCTCTATGGCCTTCTCATCACAATGCTCCATGCCCTAGTCATCACAATGCTCCAAGACCCCTGTAATCACAATGCTCCATGCCCCTTTTCATCAGAATGCTCCATGAGACCTGTCATCACAAATCTCCGTGGTCTTCTCATCACAATGCTCCAGGACCTTGTCATCACCATGCTCCTTTCCCTTGTCATCACAATGCTCCATGACCCCAGTCATCACAATAATCCATGAACATTTTCAGCCCAATGCTCCACGACCTACTCATCACAATGCTCCATGGCCAATATCATCACAATGTTCCATGACCACAGTCATCACAACAATCCATGACACCTGACAACACAATGATCCGGGACTCTTGTCATCACAATGCTCCATTCCCTAGTCATCACAATGCTCCATGACACCTGTCATCACAACAGTCCATGAACATTTTCAGCCCAGTGCTCCATGTCCCTTGTCATCATAATGATCCATGCCCTTGTCATCCCAATGCTCCATAACCTCTGTATTCACAATGCTCCGTGATGCTTGTCATCACAGTGCTCCATGACACATGTCATCACAATGATCCATGCCTTTTTCAGCAAAATGCTACTTGACCTTTTCATTACAATTCTCTATGCGCTTGTCATCACAATACTCCATTTCCATTGCCATCACAATCCTCCATGAAACTTGGGATCACATTGTTTCATGCCCTTGTCATCACAGTGCTCCATGCTCCTTGAAATCAAAATGATCCATGACCTCTGTCATCACAATGCTCCAAACACTTGTGATCACAATGATCCATAACACTTGTCATCACAACGCTCCATGATGCCTGTCATCACAATACTCCATGCCCTTTTCATCACAATGCTCCATGACATTTCTCATCACAATTCTCAATACACTTGTCATCACAATGCTCCCTGACACTTGTCGTCAGAATTCTCCTTGAAACCTGTCACGAAAAGGCTCCATGCTTTTTCATCACAATACCCCATGCTGTTTTAATCACAATGCTCCATGCCATTGTCATCAAAATACTGCACAAGCTTGTCATCGGAATTCTCCATGACCCTTGCCATCACAATTCTCCATGCACTTGTCAGCACAATGCTCCCTGACCCTTGTCATCACAATGCTCCAAGCCATTGTCACCACAATGCTCCATTACCTTTGTCATCAGAATCCTCCATGACAATTGGCATCACAGTGCTCCATGCCATTGTCATCACAATGGGCCATTACTTATGTCATCACAATGCTCCCTGACACCTGTCTTCACATTACTGCATGACCTGGTCATCACAATGCTCCATGCCCATGTCATCACAATGCGCCATTCCAACTGTCATCGCAATAATCCATGAAACTTATTAGACCAATGTTCCATGCCCTTGTCATCACAATGCTCCATGACCCCTGTCATCACCATGCTCCGTGACTCGAGTCATCACAATGCTTCATAACCTTTGTCATCACAATGGTCCATGCCCTCGTCATCAACAGTCTCTGTGACCTTTTTAACCACAAAGCTCCATGAACTTTTCATCACAATGCTCTTTGACCCTTGTCATCACAGTGCTCCATGTGCTTGTCAGCACAATGCTCCATGACACATGTCATCACAATGCACCATGCGCTTGTCATCACAGTGCTCCACAATCTTGTCATCATATTCTCCTTAAAATTTGTCATCACAATGCTCCATGCACTTCTCATCAAAATGCTCTCTCACCATTGATATCACAATGCTACATCACTATTTGTCACAATACTCCCTCACCCCTGTCATCACAATGTTCCATGACTCCAGTCATCACAATGCTACATGCACTTATCATCACAATGTTCGATGACCCCTGACATCACAATGTTCCATAACACCTGTTATCAAAATGTTCCATGACACTTTTCATCAAATTGCTCCATGACCCTGTCATCACAATGCTCCCTGCCCTTCTCATCACAATGCACAACGCCATTGCTATCAAAATGCTCCATGACTCTTTTCATCACAAAATCCATGACTTTTGGCATCACAATGCTCCATGTCATTGTCATCACAATGCCCCATGAACGCTCTCATCACATTGCTCCATGCCCTTGTCTTCACAAAGCTCCATGAAACATGTCATCAGAATGCTCCATGGCCTTCTCATCACAATGCTCCACGCCCTTGCCGTCAGAATGCTCCATTACACCTAACATAACAATGCTCCATGACACCTGCCATCACGATGTTCCATGGCCTTGTCATCACAAAGCTCCATGACCCTTCTCATCACAATGCTCCAAGAACCCTTTAATCACAGTGCTCTATGCCCCTTTCCATCTCAATGATCCATGAAACCTGTCATCACAATGCACCATGCCCATCATCATAATGCTTCATGCTATCGTCATCACAATGAAATACAAAAGCTCCATGACCTCTGTCATAACAATGCTCCATACCCTTGTGATCACAATATTCCATATCACTTGTCATCACAATGCCCCATGACGCTCGTCATCACAGTTATCAATGGTCTTCTCATCACAATGCTCCATGAAGTTTGTCCTCACAATGCTCAATACACTTGTCATCAAAATGATCCCTGACACTTGTTGTCTGTATGCTCCTTGAATCCTGTCATGACAAGGCTCCATGCCTATTTCATCACAATAATCCATGTCCTTTTCATCACAATGCTCCAAGACACATGTAATCTCAATGCTCCAAGCCCTTGTCATCACAAAGCTCAATGTCGCAGGCCATCAGAATGCTCCTTGGTCTTCTGCTCTCATTGCTCCATGCCCCTGTCATCACAATGTTCCAAGACCCCTGTAATCACAATGCTCCATGCCCTTGTCATCAAAAAACTCCATGACGCATGTCATCAGAATGCTCCATGGCCTTCTCATCACAATGCTCCATGCCCTAGTCATCACAATGCTCCATGCCCCTTTTCATCAGAATGCTCCATGAGACTTGTCATCAAAAGTCTCCATGGTCTTCTCATCACAATGCTCCAGGAACTTGTCATCACCATGCTCCATTCCCTTGTCATCACAATGCTCCATGACCCCTGTCATCACAATAATCCATGAACATTTTCAGCCCAATGCTTCACGACATACTCATCACAATGCTCCATGGCCAATATCACAAAGCTCCATGAGCACTCTCATCACAACACTCCATGACTCCTGACAACACAATGATCCGGGACTCTTGTCATCACAATGCTCCATTCCCTAGTTATCACAATGCTCCATGACCCCTGTCATCACAACACTCCATGAGCATTTTCAGCCCAGTGCTCCATGACCCTTGTCATCACAATGATCCATGCCTTGGTCATCGCAATGCTCCATGACCCCTGTATTCACAATGCTCCATGACACTTGTCATCACAGTGCTCCATGACACCTGTCATCACAATGCTCCATGCCTTTGTCAGCAAAATGCTACATGACCTTGTCATTATAATGCTCTATGCGTTTGTCATCGCAATACTCCATATCCATGGTCATCACAATCCGCCATGAAATTTGGGATCACATTGCTTAATGCCCTTGTCATCACAATGCTCCATGCTCCTTGAAATCAAAATGATCCATGACCTTTGTCATAACAATGATCCAAACCCTTGTGATCTGAATGTTCCATAACACTTGTCATCAAAACGCTCCATGATGCCTGTCATCACAATACTCTATGCCCTTTTCATCACAATGCTCCATGACATTTGTCATCACAATTCTCAATACACTTGTCATCACAAGGCTCACTGACACTTGTCGTCAGAATGCTCCTTGAAACCTGTCAGGAAAAGGCTCCATGCCTTTTTCATCACAATGCCCCATGCCATTTTCATCACAATGCTCCATGCCATTGTCAACAAAATACTCCACAAGCTTGTCATCAGAATGCTCCATGACCCTTGTCATCACAATTCTCCATGCACTTGTCAGCACAATGCTCCCTGACACTTGTCATAACAATGTTGCAAGCCATTGTCATCACAATGATCCATGATATTTGGCATCACAATGCTCCATGCCATTGTCATCGCAATGGGCCTTTACATATGTCATCCCAATGCTCCCGGACACCTGTCTTCACAATACTGCATGACCTGGTCATCAGAATTCTCCATGCCCTTGTCATCACAATGCACCATCCCAACTGTCATTGTAATAATCCATGAAACTTATTAGACCAATGTTCCATGCCCCTCTCATCACAATGTTCCATGCCCTTGTTATCACAATGCTCCCTGACCCCGGTCATCACCATGCTCTGTGACTGCAGTCATCTCAATGCTTCATAACGTTTGTCATCATAATGGTCCATGCCCGCATCATCACAAGGCTCTCTGACATTTTTAACCACAATGCTCCATGAACTTTTCATCACAATGCTCTTTGACACTTGTCATAACAATGCTCCATGCGCTTGTCATCACAGTGCTCCACAATTTTGTCATCACAATGCTCCATAAAATTTTCATCACAATGCTCCTTTCACATCTAATCAAAATGCTCTCTCACCACTGATATCACAATGCTACATCACTATTTGTCACAATACTCCCTCACCCCTGTCATCACAATGTTCCATGATTCCTCTCATCACAATGCTACATGCACTTATCATCACAATGTTCGATGACCCCTGACATCACAATGTTCCATAACAACTGTCATCAAAATGTTCCATGACCCTTTTCATCAAATTGCTCCATGACCCTGTCATCACAATGCTCCCTGCCCTTCTCATCACAATGCACAACGCCCTTGCTATCAAAATGCTCCATGACATTTTTCATCAACAATATCCATGACCAGTGGCATCACAATGCTCCATGTCATTGTCATCAAAATGGTCCATGAACACTCTCATCACATTGCTCCATACCCTTGTCTTCACAAAGCTCCATGACGCATGTCATCACAATGCTCCATGGCCTTCTCATCACAATGCTCCACCACCTTGCCATCATAATGCTCCATTACCACTTTCATAACAATGCTCCATGACCCCTGCCATCACGATGTTCCATGGCCTTGTCATCACAAAGCTCCATGACCCTTCTCATCACAATGCTCCAAGAACCCTGTAATCACAATGCTCTATGCCCTTTTTCGTCTCAATGATCCATGAACCCTATCATCACAATGCACCATGCCCATCATCATAATGCTTCATGCTATTGTCATCACAATGAAATCAAAATGCTCCATGACCTCTTTCATAACAATGCTCCAATCCCTTGTGATCACAATATTCCATATCACTTGTCATCACAATGCCCCATGACGCTCGTCATCACAATTATCCATGGACTTCTCATCACAATGCTCCATGACCTTTGTCATCACAATGCTCAATGCACTTGTCATCAAAATGCTCCCTGACACTTGTGGTCTGTATGCTCCTTGAATCCTGTCATGACAAGGCTCCATGCTTTTTTCATCTCAATGTTCCATGCACTTTTCATCACAATGCTCCAAGACCCATGTAATCACAGTGCTCCATGCCCTTGTCATCACAAAGCACAATGATGCATGCCATAAGAATGCTCCTTGGTCTTCTCCTCACAGTGCTCCATGCCCTTTTCATCACAATGTTCCAAGACCCCTGTATTCACAATACTCCATGACCCTTTTCATCAGTATGCTCCAAGAGACTTGTCATCACAAGGCTCCATGGTTTTGTCATCACAATGCTCCAGGAATTATTCATCACAATGCTTCACGACCTTGTCATGAAAATTTTCAATGGCCCTTATCATCATAATGCTCCAAGCCATAACCATCACAATGCTCCATTATATTTGTCATCACAGTCCTCCATTACATTTGGCATCACAGTGCTCCATGCCATTGTCATCGCAGTGGACTATGACATATGTCATCACAATGCTCCCTGACACCTGTCTTCACAATACTCCATGACCTTCTCATCACAATGCTCCATGCCCTTGTCATCACAATGCACCATGCCCACTGTCATCACAATAATCTATGAAACTTGTCAGACCAATGCTCCATTCCCCTGCCAACACAATGCTCCATGCCCTTGTCATCACAATGTTCAATGACCCCTGTCATCACAATGCTCCGTGACTCCAGTCATCTCAATGCTTCATAACGTTTGTCATCACAATGGTCCATGCCCACGTCATCACAAGGCTCTGTGACCTTTGTAACCACAATGCTCCATGAACATTTCATCACAATTCTCTGTGACCCTTGTCATCACAATGCTCCATGTCTTTGTCAGAACAATGTTCCATGGCCATTGTCATAACAATGTGCCACGCGCATTTCCTCACAACGTTTCACAACTTTGTCATTGCAATGCTCCATAAATCTTGTAATCACTATGCTCCATGCACTTCTCATCCAAATGCTCTCTCACATGAGATATCATAATGTTCCATCACTAGTCATCACAATCCTCCCTCACCCATGTTATCAGAATGTTCCATGACCCCTGTCATCACAATGCTACATCTCATTATCAGCACAATGTTCCATGACCCCTGACATCACAATGATCCATAACCCCTGTCATCAAAATGCTCCATGACCCTTTTCATTCCAAAGCTCCAAGAACCCTGGCATCACAATGTTCTATAACCCCTGCCATCAAAATGTTCCATTACACTTTTCTTCAAATTACTGCATGAACCTGTCATCAAAATGCTCCCTGCCCTTCTCATCACAATGCACCACACCCTTGTCATCAAAATGTTCCATGACATTTGTCATCACAAAGCTCCATGACCCTTGGCATCACAATGCTCCATGTCATTGTCATCACAATGCTCCATGAACCCTCTAATCACATGTCTCCATGCCATTTCATCACAAAGCTCCATGACACTTGTCATCACAATGCTCGATGCCCGTCTCATCACAATGCTCCAAGCCCTTGTCATTACAATCCTTCATGACCCATGTATAACAGTGTTCCGTGCCCTTGTCATCACAATGCTCCATGCCCACTCTCATCACAATAATCCATGAAACTTTTCAGACCAATGCTCAATGCCCTTCTCATCACAATGCTCCATTACCTCTGTCATAACAATGCTCCATGACCCGTGCCATCACAGTGTTCCATGGCGTTGTCATCACAAGGTTCCATGACCATTGTCATCACAATGCTCCAAGACCCCTGTAATCACAATTCTCCATGCCCTTGTCTTCACAAAGCTCCATGACACATGCCATCAGAATATTCCATGGCCTTCTCATCACAATGCTCCATGCCCTTGTCATGACGATGCTGCAAGACCCCTGTAATCACAATGCTCCATGCCCCTTTTCATCTCAATGCTCCATGAACCCTGTAATCAAAATGCACCATGCCCATCATCATAATGCTTCAGGCTCTTGTCATCACAATGAAATCAAATTTCTCCATGACCACTGTCATCATAATGCTCCAAACCCTTGTGATCACAATGTTCCTTAACACTTATCATCACAACACCCTATGACGCTCATCATCACAATTATCCATGGTCTTCTCATCACAATGCTCCATGATCTTTGTCATCACAATTCTCAATACACTTGTCATCAAAATGCTCCCTGACACTTGTCGTCAGTATGCTCCTTGAACCCTGTAATGACATGGCTCCATGCCTTTTCATCACAATGAACCATGCCCTTTTCATCACAATGCTCCAAGACCCCTGTAATCACAATGCTCCATGCCCTTGTCATCACAAAGCTCCATGACGCATGTCATCGGAATGCTCCATGGCCTCCTCCTCACAATGCTCCATGCACTTGTCATCACAATGCTCCATGTCCCGTGTAATCACAATGCTCCATGCCCCTTTTCATCACAGTGCTCCATGAGATTTGTCATCAGAAGTCTCCATGGTCTTCCCATCAATATGCTCCAGGACCTTGTCATCACCATGCTCCATTCCCTTGTCATCACAATGCTCCATGACCCATCTCATCACAATACTCCATGAACATTTTCAGCCCAGTGCTCCATGAACTTCTCATCACAATGCTCAATGACAAATATCATCAAAATACTCCATGACCACTGTCATCACGACACTCCATGACACATGACAACACAATGACCCGGGACACTTTTCATCACAATGCTCCATTCCCTAATTATCAAAATGCTCCATGACCCCTGTCATCACAGGACTCCATGAATATTTTCAGCCCAATGATCCATGACCCTTGTAATCACAATCATCCATGGCCTTGTCAACCCAATTCTCCATGACTCTTTTAATCACAATGCTCCAAGAACCCTTAATCAAAATGCTCCATGCCCCTGTCATCACAAAGCTCCATGACGCATGTCATCAGAATGTTCCATGGCCTTCTCATCAATATGTTCCATGCCCTTGTCATCACAATGCTCCCAGACCCCTGTAATCACAATGCTCCATGCCTCTTTTCATCTCAATGCTCCATGAACCCTGTCATCACAATGCATCATGCCCATCATCATAATGCTTCCGGCTATTGTCAGCAAAATAAAATCAAAATTCTCCATGACCTCTGTCATCACAATTCTCCATGACCCCTGTCATCACAATACTCCAAGAACATTATCAGCCCAATGCTCCATGACACTTGTCTGCACAATGATCCATGCCCTTGTCATCCCAATTCCCCATGACCCATGTATTCACAATGCTCCGTGAGGGTTCTCATCACAGTGCTCCATAACACATGTCATCACAATGCTCCAGGCCTTTGTCAGCAAAATGCTACGTGACCTTTTCATTACAATGTTCTATGCGCTTGTCATCACAATACTCCATTACCATTGTCATCACAATCCTCCATGTACCTTAGGATCACATTGCTTCATGCCCTTGTCATCACAATGCTCCATGCTCCTTGAAATCAAAATGATCCATGGCCTCTGTCATTGCAATGCTCCAAAACCTTTTGATCACAATGTTCCAAAACACTTGTAATCACAACGCTCCATGATGCCTGTCCTCACAATACTCCATGCCCTTTTCATCACAATGTTCCATGAACATTGTCATCACAATTCTCAATAAACTTGTCATCACAATGCTCCATGACACTTGTCATCACAATGATCCATGACCTTGTCATCCCAATGCTCCATAACCCCTGTATACACAATGCTCTGTGACACTTGTCATCACAATGCTCCATGACCCCTGTCATCACAATACTCCATGAATATTTTCAACCCAATGTTCCATGAACTTCTCATCACAATGCTCCATGACCATTATCATCACAATGCTCCATGACCACTGTCAGCACAATGCGCCATTCCAACTGTCATCACAATAATCCATGAAACATATTAGACCAATGCTCCATGCCCTTGTCTTCACAATGCTCCATGCCCTTGCTATCACATTGTTCCACGACCCCTGTAATCAGAATGTTCCATGCCCCTTTTCACCAGTATGCTCCATGAGACCTGTCATCACAAGGCTACATGGATTTCTCATCACAGTGCTCGAGGACACTGTCATCACAATGCTTCACGACATTGTCATGAAAATTCTCAATGGCCCTTGTCATCATAATGCTCCAGGCCCTAGTCATCACAATGTTCCATTATATTTGTCATCACAATCCTCTATTACATTTGGCATCACAATGCTCCATGCCATTGTCATCGAAATGGACCATGACATATGTCATCACAATGCTCCCTCACACCTGTCTTCACAATTCTCCATGATTTTCTCATCACAATGCTCCATGCCATTGTCATCACAATGGGCTAATACATATGTCATCACAGTGCTCCGTGACACCTCTTTTCACAATAATGCCTGACCTGGTCATCACAATGCTCCATGCCCTTGTCATCACAATGCGCCATTCCAACTGTCATCACAATAATCCATGAAACTTATTAGACCAATGCTCCATGCCCTTGTCATCACAATATTCCATGCCCTTGTTATCACAATGTTCCAAGACCCCTGTAATCAGAATGCTCCATGCCCCTTTTCATCAGTATGCTGCATGAGACTTGTCATCTCAAGGCTCCAAGGATTTCTCATCACAATGCTCCAGGACCTTGTCATCACAATGCTTCACGACATTGTCATGAAAATTCTCAATGGCCCTTGTCATCATAATGCTCCAAGCCGTAGTCATCACAATTCTCCAATATATTTGTCATTACAATCCTCCATTACATTTCGCATCACAATGCTCCATGCCATTGTCATCGCAATGGACCATGAGATATGTCATCACAATGCTCCCTGACACCTGTCTTCACAATACTCCTTGACCTTGTCATCATAATGCTCCATGCCCTTGTCATCACAATGCACCATGTCCACTGTCATCACAATCATCTATGAAACTTGTCAGACCAATGCTCCATGCCCCTGTCATCACAGTGCTCCATGCCCTTGTCATCACAATACTCCATGCCCCCTGTCATCACACTGCCCCGTGTCTCCAGTCATCACAATGCTTCATGACGTTTGTCATCACAACTGTCCATGCCCGCGATATCACAAGGCTCTGTGACCATTTTAACCACTATGCTCCATGAAATTTTCAGCACAATGCTCCGTGACCCTTGTCATCACAATGCTCCATGCCTTTGTCAGAACAATGCTCCATGACCCTTGTCCTCACAATGTGCCATGTTCTTTTCATCACAATGATCTACAAACTTATCATCGCTATGCTCCATAAACCTTGTAATCACAATGCTCCATGAACTTCTCATCCAAATGCTCTCTCACATGAGATATCACAATGTTCCATCACTAGTCATCACTATCCTCCCTCATCCCTGTTATCACAATGTTCCATAACCCCTGTCATCACAGTGCTACATCCCCTTATCTGCACAATGTTCCATGACCCCTGACATCACAATGTTCCATAACCCCTGTCACCAAAATGTTCCATTACACTTTTCATCAAAATTCTGCATGACCCTGTCATCAAAATGCTCCCTGCCCTTCTCATCACAATGCACCACACCCTTGTCATCAAAATGCTCCATGACCTTTGTCATCACAAAGCTCCATAACACTTGGCATCACAATGCTCCATGTCATTGTCATCACAATGCTCCATGAACCCTCTCATCACATGGCTCCATACCCTTGTCATCAAAAAGCACCATGTCACTTGTCATCACAATGCTCCATGCCCTTGTCATTACAATCATCCATGACCCATGTATCGCAGTGTTCCGTGCCCTTGTCATCACAATGCTCCATGCCTACTCTCATCACAACAATCCATGAAATATTTCAGACCAATGCTCAATGCCCTTCTCATCACAAGGCTCCATTACCTCTATCATAACAATGCTCCATGACACCTGCCATCACAATGTTCCACGGCCTTGTCATCACAAGGCTCCATGACTCTTGTCATCACAATGCTCCAAGACCCCTGTAATCACAATGCTCCATGCCCCTTTTCATAAGAATGCTCCATGAAACTTGTCATCACAAGTCTCCCTGGTCATCTCATCACAATGCTCCAGGACTTTGTCACCACCACGCTCCATTCCATTGTCATCACAATGCTCCATGACCCCTGTCATCACAATACTCCAGGAACATTTTCAGCCCAGTGCTCCATGACACTTGTCATCACAATGATCCATGCCCTTGTCATCCGAATGCTCCATGACCCCTGTATTCACAATGCTCCGTGACGATTGTCATCACAGTGCTCCATGACACATGTCATCACAATGCTGTATGCCATTCTCAGTACAATGCTCCATGCCCTTTTCATCACAGTGCTCCATGACCCCTGTCATCACAGTGCTCCGTGACTCCAGTCAACACAATTCTTCATAACATTTGTCATCACAATTGTCGATACCCATGTCATCACAATGCTCTGTGACCATTGTAAACACAATGCTCCATGAACATTTCATCACAATGTTCCGTGACACTTGTCATCACAATGCTCCATGCCTTTGTCAGAAAAATGCTCCATGACCCTTGTCATCACAATGTGTGACACGCTTTTCATCCCAACGTTCCACAAATTTGTCATCGCAATGCTCCATAAACCTTGTAATCACAATGCTCCATGCCCTTCTCATCACAATGCTCCATTACCACTGCTATCACAATGTTCCACGGCCTTGTCTTCACAAGGCTCCATGACACTTGTCATCACAATGCTCCAAGACTCCTGTAAGCACAATGCTCCTTGCCCTTGTCATCACAAAGCTCCATGACACGTGTCATCAGAATGTTCCATGAGCTTCTCCACACAATGCTCCATGTCATTGTCATCAAAATGCTCCAAGTCCCCTGTAATCACAATGCTCCATGCCCCTTTTCATCTCAATGCTCCATGAACCCTCTCATCACAATGCATCATGCCAATCATCATAAAGCTTCCGGCTATTGTCAGCACAATGAAATCAAAATTCTCCATGACCTCTGTCATCACAATGCTCCATGACCCCTGTCATCACAATGATCTATGCCCTTGTCATCCCAATGCTACATGACCCCTGTATTCACAATGCTCCGTGACGCTTATCATCACAGTGCGCCATGACACTTGTCATCACAATGCTCCATGCCTTTGTCAGCAAAATGCTACATGACCTTGTCATTATAATGCTCTATGCGCTTGTCTTCACAATACTCCATTACTGTTGTCATCACAATCCTCCATGAACCTTGGTATCACATTGCTTCCGGCCCTTGTCATCACAATGCTCCATGCTCCTTGAAATCAAAATGATCCATGACCGCTGTCATCACAATGCTCCAAAACCTTGTGATCACAGTGTTCCATAACACTTGTCATCACAATGCTCCATGATGCCTGTCATCACAATACTCCATGCCCTTTTCATCACAATGCTCCATGACCTTTGTCATCACAATTCTCAATACACTTGTCATCACAGTGCTCCCTGACACTTGTCATCAGAATGCATCTTGAACCCTGTCACGAAAAGACTCCATGCCTTTTTCATCACAATGCCCCATGCCGTTTTCATCACAATGCTCCATGCCATTGTCATCAAAATACTCCAAAAGCTTGTCATCAGAATGCTCCATGACCCTTGTCATCACAATTCTCCATGCACTTGTCAGCACAATGCTCCCTGACCCTTGTCATCACAATGCTCCAAGCCATTGCCATCACAATGCTCAATTACCTTTGTCATCAGAATCCTCCATGACACTTGGCATCACAATGCTCCATGCCATTGTCATCACAATGGGTCATTACATATGTCATCACAATTCTCCCTGACACCTGTCTTCACAATACTGCATGACCTGGTCATCACAATGCTCCATGCCCTGGTCATCACAGTGCGCCATTCCAACTGTGATCACAATAATCCATGAAACTTTTAGACCAATGCTCCATGCCCTTGTCATCACAATACTCCCTGCCCTTGTTATCACAATGCTTCATGACCTTTGTCATCACAATGGTCCATGACCTCGTCATCAACAGTCTCTGTGACCATTTTAACCACAATGCTCCATGAACTTTTCATCACAATGCTCTTTGACCCTTGTCATCACAATGCTCTATGCCTTTCTCAGCACAATGCTCCATGACCCTTGTCATCACAATGCTCCATGCACTTGTCAGCACAATGCTCCATGACACATGTCATCCCAATGCACCATGCGCTTGTCCTCACAGTGCTCCCCAATCTTGACATCACAATGCTCCATGAAACTTGTCACCACAATGCTCCATGGACTTCTCACCAAAATGCTCTCTCACCACTGATATCACAATGTTACATCACAATTCGTCACAATATTCCCTCACCCCTGTCATCAAAATGTGCCATGACCCCTGTCATCACAGTGCTACATGCACTTATCATCACAATGTTCGATGGCCCCTGGCATCACAATGTTCCATAACCAGTGTCATCAAAATGTTCCATGACACTTTTCATCAAATTGCTCCATGACACTGTCATCACAATGCTCCCTACCCTTCTCATCACAATGCACAACGCACTTGTCATCAAAATGCTCCATGTCATTGTCATCACGATGGTCCATTAAGGTTCTCATCACATTGCTTCATGTCCTTGTCATCACAAACCTCCATGACACATATCATCAGAATGCTCCATGGCCTTCTCATCACAATGCTCCTTGCCCTGCCCTCACAATGCTCCATTATCCCTGTCATACCCATGATACATGACCCCGGCCATCACGATATTCCATGGCTTTGTCATCACAAGGCTCCATGACCCTTCTCATCACAATGCTCCAAGAACCCTGTAACCACAATGATCCATGCCCATTTTCATCTCAATGATTCATGAACCCTGTCATCACAATGCACCATGACCATCATCATAATGCTTCATGCTATTGTCATCACAATGAAATCAAAATGCTCCATGAACTCTGTCATAACAATGCTCCAAACGCTTGTGATCACAATGTTCCAAAACGCTTGTCATCACAATGCTCCATGATGCTCGTCATCAGAGTTATCCATGGACTTCTCATCATAATGCTCCAAGACCCCTGTAATCACAATGCTCCATGACCCTTTTCATCAGAATGCTCCATGAGACTTGTCATCACATGGCTCCATGGTCTTCTCATCACAATGCTCCAGTACCTTGTCATCACAATGCTCCTTGACTCCTGTCATCACAATAATCCATGAACATTTTCAGCCCAATGCTCCATGACGTTCTCATCACAATGCTCCATGACCTCTGTCATAACAATGCTCCATGACCATTGTCATCACAACGCTCCATGAACCCTGACAACACAGTGATCCGGGAATCTTGTCATCAAAATGCTCCATGCCGTTGACATCCCAATGCTCCATGAACCCTGTAATCACAATGATCCATGACGCTTGTCATCACAGTGTTCCATGAACCTTGTCATCACAATGCCTTTGACAGCAAAATGATACATAATCTTGTCATCACAATGCTCCATGCGCTTGTCATCACAATCCTCCATGACCCTTGGGATCATATTGCTTTATGCCCTTGTCATCTCTATCTTGCCTTTCTGGTTTTTACAGATTTTCCGATGTCCTTTTTGACCGGTGGGAAGTGACAATTGTTTGTAGTGTGGATTTGCATTGCGCGCTTGCTTGATTGGCCAAAAAGGGCCTATGCCTTTTCTCCTGAATATATTCAGGAGAAAATTCATACGCTGTTTTTGGCCAAGTGCATCATTCTCGAAGTTGTGATGCCTTTCCTGTGCTTTAAAGGCGATTCCAATTTACCTCTTGATATATGTTTTGTGCAATTCCGCCTCATTTTCAAGTCAGGTTTGTTGCCTTCCCTCAACAGATTTTTGGAAGAGAGTAGTCCTTTATAACTCTGCAGATTTTTGATTTGATTTGCCCCTGAGCTCCAATTTTCAAATCCCATTTTTGGGAGCTGACCGCAAATCCACAATTTTGCTTCAGGACCTATACTGGTTCCAGGGGTGGCTATACTGGTTCCCTGTGGGTGGCTGAGGCTTTGGTTAATTCTTCTTCCTGACGGGAATTTAGTGTGACATGTGTCCATCCAAAGGCCTACATCTACTCTCTGATTGGTTCTCCCTCTTCCCTTTCATCCTCTGCACAATTAGCAAACTGTGCGAACCAGGAGGTTATAGGGGATGACTCTCCTAAGTTGGGAGATTGATAGTAAAGTTGTTGGAATGCCAAACTGTAGCACAAGGAGAGGAAAAAGTAGGAGACGTTCAGAAACCTTTCGACATCACAGGGTGTCCATTCTCTAGGTTTCCCATACATGTTATAACTCTAGTGATATTCCCTTCTACCTGGAAATTTGGGACCCATGGAATGGTGGCATGCATTACTACTTTAAAGGGTCTGCATTTTCTCTCCCAATCTCACCAGTCCTCTCAGTCCCACGTGTCCAGCCTTATGTCTCATCCAGCTGTCTTTGCAGATAGGGTCATTCTAGGTTTCATCAGAACCCCTGAAGGAATTGTGTAAGAATTTCGCTGTTATTTGTTTTGTTTTTGAAATTCATTTTTATAATGGGGTTGAGCTGATTTTCACTGACGTGTTTATGCCGGTCTAGACACACTTGATTCCCTTACAGAGGCATATCAGTACATAGGTTTTAAGATTCTTACTAATCAGATATATTCCTCTGTGGGGAATAGGGGTTTTGAGTCCCGTTCAGTGAGGAAGGTGAAGGTCTTGTCTATTCTGTATTTGGTTTATGGAATGGTACCTGTGCTAATATCAAACTCTGGTTTTATGCATCACCCCACCTCTCCTTTCCCCTTAAGGAGGCATAAGAGTGTTTTCTAAATGTGAGACGCTGCTCTCTTTCCTAATTCAGTTCATGTGTTGTGATGTTGACATTCCCTCTGTAAGTGATATCTTATGATAAGATTCTTTTTCTGTGTGACTAATTTCCCTTAGAATCATCATACCTAAATCCTCTCATTATGCTGCTACTGGCCTTATGACATTGATTTCACGTCTCAGTGATATTCCGTTGTACAAAATTACCACAAGTTCTTTATGCATTTCTCTTTTTCCTGGGATACTTTAGGTGTACCGAAGTTGAGGTTCTTGTATGCAGAGCAGCCCTAAACTTTGGGGTGCCTGTGTCTTGTTGATATTCAGTCTTCCCAAGTTATATGTCCATGAGTTGAAGTCCCCTTTGCTCGGGGGCTTTGTATTTTAGATGTTTTAGGAAACAGCATACACTTCTTCAGAGTAGCTCTTGGATATTTATACCCCACCCATCAGCATGACTAGTCTCCCTGTTTTCCATGGCCTCTCCTGCATTTTTGATTTGTACACATTTTTTGGATGGACTTTCTGAGCAGTGGAAATTGAGACTTCTTTATTGTGCGGATTTGCATTTCCCTCTTGCTTGGTTGGCCAAAAACTCTGTATGTGTTTTTTTCCTGAAGATATTCACGAAAAAAACGCATACACCCTTTTGCCCAACTGCATCATTTTAGAAATTCTGCTGCTTTTCATATGCTTTAAATGTGAGTACAATCTACCTTTTGAAAAATGTTTCCTGCAATTCTGCCTCTCATTCAGAACCTCTTCGTTGCCTTACCTGAATATATTTTTGTACGTTGTTTATCATTTATATCTTTGCAGGTCTTTGAATTGTCTGCTCCTGAGCTCCATTTTGCAACTCGCTTTTTTTGTGAGCTGGCCGTCAAACCATTGGATTGATTCCGGCCCTATTCTGGTTCTGGGGAGGCAGGCTGAGCCTTTGGTTAATTCTTCTTCTAAAGGGAAATTCGAGTGACATGTGCCTGTCAAAACTCCTACAGCTAATCTCTCACTGGTTCCTCCTCTTCCCATTTATCCTCTTCAAAAATTGCAAACTGTGTGAAACAGGAGGTTAAAGGTGCTGATTCTCCAAGTGGGGAGATTGTTAGTAATGTGGCTGGAATGGCGAACCCCAGCACCAGGAGATCAAAAATGAGGTGCATTTTAGACACCTCTCCTGAGCACACGGTGTACATTCATCTCGGTTTCCCAGGCATGTTTTTGCTGTCAGAAGATTCCCTTGAAAGTGCAGATTTCGGACCCATGGAATGGGTACCAGGCAGTATTACTTTAAAAGGTCTGCATTTCCTCACCCAGCCTCTCTAACATCTCTTAGCGTGCATAGCTTCCAGCCTTATATATCATCCTTCTGTGGGTCTACATGTGTTCAATCCATGTTACATCGTAGCCCTTCAACAAAAGTTGTAAGAATATTTGTCTGTCTCACTGTTTTTATAAATATTTTTAAATTTATTTTTATATTGGTTACAGCTGATTTTCAAAGCTCTGTTTTTTGCTGCTGTACATCCACTTGATTCATGTACTGTGAGACAACAATAAATTCTTTCTCAGATGCTTACGAGTCATATGTATTATTTGCCAGTGACTTGAGTGGACTGAGTGCCGTTCTTTGAGGTACCGTGTAGGCCTTGCCAGTTATTCAATTCGGTACTTGGAATGGTATCTTTGCTAATTTCAACCTCCTGGATAATACCTCACCATTCCCCACCTTTCCCATTTAGCAGCCTTATGTCTCTTTTCTACATATTTGACTATGTTTCTGTTTTGTAGTTTATTTCATGTGTAGCCATTTTTGATTCCACCTTTAAGTGACATCTTATGATATGTGTCTTTTTCTTTCTGACATGTGTCACTTAGAATGATCGTATGTAACTCCTCCAGAGTTGTTACAACTGGCCATATTTCATTGATTCCTGGATGAGTAATATTCCACTCTACATAAGTACCCCATCTCTTTTATCCATTTTATCCTTCCAGGGACATTTAGGTTATATCAAAGTGGAGGCCCTTTTTAACAGAGAGGTGGTAAACGTTGGGGTGCCTGTTTTCTGTCATTTTTTGTTTTTCCCAAGGTATACGCCCATGAGTGCAAGTGCCCTATGCTCTGTAGCTCAGTTTTCAGATGTTTTAGCAAACACAATACACTTCTCCAGAGTGGCCATTGGCAAATTACATTTCCACTATCAGCCTCACAGGGCTCCCTTTTCTCCTCACCCTGTCCTGCATTTCTGGTGTTTACACTTTATGTGGATGGCCCTTCTGACTGATGTGAAGTGATACATTTTGTAGTATTGATTTCCAGTGCCCACCTGTTTGGTTGGATAAAAAGTGTGAATGGCCTTTACTTGAATATATTCAGAAAAAATTGCATACGCCCTTTGAGCCAAGTGCATCATTGGCGATGTTCAGCCCCTTTTCTTGTGCTTTAATGGGGAGTCCTTTCTACCTCTTCAAATCTGTTTCCTGCCACTCCCCCTTGCTTACAAGTCCTTTTCTGTGACTTACCTCAAGACATTTTTCAACAATAGATATTTTCAACTCTGCAGTTTCATGAATTTTCGTGCCCCTGAGTTCCATTTTTCAACTTGTGTTTTTGGAAACTGGACACAAAACAGCGGGATTTCCTCTAGCCCTATTCTCTTTCCGTGGGCAATTCTAGCCTTTGATGAATTTGTCTTCCGGATTGGAAATTAGAGTGGCATGTGCCTGTCCGAACACCTAAGATTTGTCTCTAAATTTTTCTCATCCTTCCGCTTCATCCTCTGGACAAATTCCAAACTGTGTGCAACAGGATGTTGACGGTGCTGATATCCCCAAGTGAGGAGATTGTTAGGAAAGATGCTGGAGGGGTGAACCCGAGCACCAGGCGATGAGGAGATGAGGTGCCTTTTCCAAACTCTTTCCGATCAAACGGTGTACCATCCTCTAGGTGTGACAGGCATGCTTTAGCTGTAGGAAGGGTCCCGTGCATGGAAGGAGAACACCAGGGGTTTTTCCAAATCAGTGCCTCCCCGAACCCCAAACTGGGGAATTTTTAAGCTACGGCTACACGTATGTCCATTAAGGGCCTTGGGAAATAGGCAGAGCCCAAACTTTAGATGATTGTAATCTTCAGGGTCAGAAGCGCTCACCATCAGCCTTGCTTAGCTTACATTTTATCTGTCATTGATAGATGATGTCAATAAAAATATCGATTCTTTTTCAGATTATTTCCCCTTATAGGTTAATGCAAAATATTCAGTGTAGTTCCCTGTGCTATACAGTAGTTCCTTGTTGATGATGTATTTTATACATAGCAGTGTGTATGTGTTAATCCCAAACTGTTAATTTATCCCTTCTCCTACCTTTCCCCTTTGGTAATAATAAATTATAAGATTTTATACTTCTCAGAAATGGGGGAGCTGAAAGAGAGGTATCCTTTTCAATGGAAAAGCATTCAAAACAAGATTGAAGCTTCAGCCAAGAGTATTCGATGTACATCCATGGAAATAAATCACTTCATTTCTCTAATGTTGACCTGACAAATAAGACAGACGTCTTCACTGAACTTGCTTATAGTAAACTGATGGAAATATCAAATGTAAGTCTTAGAAACATCTTATTTTACCCGAGCATTATACACTGCTCTATGTTAACTACAGTTTGGCTCACACATCTGTTCAATGAAGTTACAATGTTCTCAATTTCTGTTACTGATCCTCCAGAGTGGACCCCAACAGGACTCCCCGTGCCCAGTGTCATTGGAGCCAACAGATCAAGACTGAGTTTGGTTCAGAAACAAAGGAAATATTATTATGAAAACCGAATGGAGAGGTGAGAGCGTGCACTCCCCCACGGGCTGTGGGCTGGGCTGCTGTGTAGGGATCCCGGCAGCGTCAGTGGGAGTTAGGGGATGGAGCTCTCGAGGGCTGGGTTGGCTGCAGCTCAGGCTCTATGCCGTGGAGTCTGCATGGGACTCGGCTATCTGAGGTGTCGACCCAGCCATTCTGCAATAGGAAATCGGGTCTGAAGTGCCGGGTTTGGGACCTCTGCATGCGGAACCCTAGGAGCACGTGAAATTAGACAAAGCACAAAGGAAAAACAGCTTAGACTTTATTTTATTGCCCAGATTCTCTTTTTATCTCCCAGGAATTTTTAATGAACGTTGCCAGAGACGAACCCCTCCTCTGCTTTTTGTTCCGTTCCTCATTATTGGGGTGTTGAGGGTGCAGACCCCTCTTTTGTAACTGCTTCATGCTGTGGTGGGAGCCCTGATACGTGGGGGATGTGGCAAAACGTCTCCCCACCAGCCTCCAGGTGAGGTTGATTGTCCCAAAGCATCCTGCATCACTTCTCGTCCGCCTGAGCACCAGCATTGGAAGTGTTATAGATTCTAATGACTTTTAAGGGTCCAGGAAAGAGATGCACAGAGATGCTGTGGTGGCAGGTTTCACACAACCCCACATTTGTTCGGTGACCTTAGGCTGACGTTTTTTGCAAGCCTATATGCTCTGACCAGTAGTCTGTGCTTTCTTTAATTAGGTCCCTGAATTAATGTACAAACAGCACCATGTGTCAGAGCCCTGCCCGTGCAACTCCCAGACAGTCCAGGGTCAGTGGTGATCCAGGACCATGACGTCCACTGAGTCAACGGCCTTTAGAAGTAGCCAGCAGTCCAGGCGGTCATATTGGCCACCATCACCGTGGTGTCTGTAGGGATTTCTATGGTGAAAGCGTGATATACTTTTCCCCCGCCAAGCTTATTAGCTCCCCTCTGGGTGCAGTAAGTCCTGCAAGCAGTAATCTGCTCTTTCGGGGCAC
This sequence comes from Mesoplodon mirus, assembly GCF_964341445.2. Lineage (NCBI taxonomy): Eukaryota > Metazoa > Chordata > Mammalia > Artiodactyla > Ziphiidae > Mesoplodon > Mesoplodon mirus. Next base: position 26,767 of record NW_028294507.1, on the reverse strand, counting down.
AGTCTTCTTGTTTTCTGAGAGAAACTCCAGGTCAAGTGATGGTCACACGAGTCATCTTGGGGGCCCATTGCCCCCATTTGTCTCTCTGGAGGTAGGAGTTGGAGGGCCTCCTCACTCGAGGTCAGTGTGTCCACACAGCGACCCCTGCAACTTCAGGACATGATGGGTGGTTAGGATCACCACGTGGGGTCCTTTTCCCTTAGGAGGGAGCTGGCCTTGTGGGCTGCTGATTTCCAGCTTTTTAGATACCCCAGTATCCTGGCCTGATGAGTCGGTGGCCAAAGCCCTTGGGGACCATAGTTTATCATACCTGAAGGGCATTCTTGTGTTGCTCCATTTCAAGTGGTCCCAGTTTTTGCACTAAGGCTCCAAGGGCGATTAACCTTTGACGGGGTATGTAAAGGTCAAAGGGTTTAGCTAAATTAGCGAGTTCCTGGGCAAGGATTTGAATTGATTGCTCTTTCCATTCTTGAAAGGCTGCTTCTGGATTCTATTCAAAAAGATCATCATCATTTCGTGTCAGTGTTTCATGTAGAGGCCCAGCTATTAGACTGTAGTTAGGGATCCAGATGCAGAAAACCTTGGCCTCCCCAGGAACCCCTAAGCTGTCTTCTAGTTTTAGAAGAGGTAAGGCTGCAAATGGCTTCTTCCCTATCCTGGGATGCGTTTCTCCAAATATCTGTGAGGATGAAGCCCAGGCATGTCACCTGAGCCTGGGATATTTGAGCCTTTTTCTTGGACACCTTCTATCCTTTCTTGGCTAGGTAGTTCAGAGGCGTCTTTAGTAGGCCTGGCGATCAGAATGTCATCTGCACATTGAAGGAGGGTTCCCTTTTACGGAGGTAGAACGTTTAGGTCTTTAGAGGACATTTCCCCAATGATGGTGTGGGGATTTTTGTACCGTTGGGGCAGGACGGCCCAGCATTATTGGTTTTGTTGCATGTTGTGTCCTGCCACTCACAAGCCAAAAATTCTTGTGACTCTGAGATGAATGGAATACAGAAGAAGGCATCATTGAAATGTAATACAGAATGCCATGGCCTGGTGGATGGTAGAATTTCCAGCAGGGTGTAGGAAATAGGAGCTACTGGATGTATATCCTCGGTGGCTTCACTGACTGTCCTGATATCCTTTACCAGGTCTCCAGCAGCCCATGGGGCTCTCGTGGTCAGGCCAATCCCAGGATATGGAGCTCACCTGGGCTGCATCCCGCACCCCACAGCCCACGGGTCTCTTGTGTTCAAGTCCCTCCCAGGGTATGGAGCTCACCTCTGCAGCTACCCAGCAGCCCATGGGGCTCTCATAGTCTGGCACTTCCCAGGATACGGAACTCCCCTGGGCAGGTACCCCAGCAGGGCTGGACACACAGGAACTGTGCACATAGCCCACCTTGCAGAGAACCCCCAGCTCACCTGTCGCTCACAGCTGACACAGAACACCTCAGAGCAGGACTTGAACTAACAAACAGCAGCTCTGACAGGTCTGTGACCCTGGCTATCACTCCGTGCAGCCTCTCTCTGCCTGGTCTTCCAGACACTTCCACTGCAGCCAGGGCACCAGGCCTCTGTCTCCACCCACCATCACTCCTCTCCCTGACTCCTGGGTTACTCTCATTAGGATAGGGTCTTCTTGAAGTTGTTTTCCACTCATGGACCAGATAAAATGATAAGAAAACAAGCCGCAGCTGCAGCCCCTTGTCTAGCCTGACTCTCAAGAGCCCACACCTGTTCCTTGGGACTGACCCGTTTAGCAAGGTTCATTTTCTGCAACTGTGAGCCCCTGAGGGGTGAGGATTGGCTGATTTGGGCAGCCTGACACTGCCTGCCAGCCCCCCCCACAGGTGTGCCTGCGTTGAGGTCAATATAAACACCTCTCCAGTCAGCAAGAGCCCCTGTAGCTGTGCCTGACCCCATATTCTCTGCCCCGTCAGCAGTGTCGGGGCTGGGGTGGTGGGAGGGAGTGAGGGGCCGTGGCTTTGTGGGTGGCCCAGTGTAAGTGGGGCTCTGCTGGACTCTCTGCAGGAGTTGCCAGGCTGCAACCCGCTAATGAAGAGGATGTGTCACCCATACCTGCCACTGGAATTTCTCCCCAGGCAGAGGTGAGGAAGTAAAAAAGCAGTGGGGGCTGTGGCAGGAGGGGTATCTCAGGCAGGGAAATGGAAAGATTCCAGAAGAGCATCTGGGGCCAGGACCATCCTGGCTGGCCTGCAGGCACCAAGTCGGCCTGCGTGCTCTCGCTAGTGTGGCTCCACAGCCCTTCCTCTAGGCTTGCAAGTGCTTGTACATATTCAGGTGTTTTACCTGGAAAGGGTGGGAAGAGTTCAGCTGCAGCAGGACTGGGGCTCAGCTCACATTTACTCACAGATGCCTCGAAACAGTCCCCCAGCTTTGCAATGAGGATGCTCCTTGTGGGGGGGAGCGCTGCTGAGTGCATGGGAGACGATTTCCCACCTCTGACCAACTTAAGAATTTTTTACCACTGGAGCAAGTGCCCTGATACGATTTTCCCCTGTATAACTGATGAGTTCTGTTTTTTTTTTTTTTTCTTTTTTTCTTTTTGGTTCAAGTTAGATTTTATTTATTCATCTTTTTTTTAATTTGGAGATATAAACATGGAAATAATGCATTAATATAAAGACATCTATGTGAAGGGAAAAACTCTTTTTCTGTTTTATTTTATTAAATGTTATTTATTTATTTTTAATTTTTTTAAATTTATTTCTTTTATAAGGCAGGTTCTTATTGGATATGTATTTTATACATATAAGTGTGCACATGTGAATCCCAGTCTCCCAATTCATCCCACCACCACCCTCACATGGCGTTCCCTCCTTGGTGTCCATATGTTTGTTCTCTACATCTGTCTCTATCTCTGCCCTGCAAACTGGTTCATCTGTACCATTTTTCTAGGTTCCACATATATGCATTAATATACAATATTTGCTTTTCTCTTTCTGACTTACTTCACTCTGTATGACAGTATCTAGATCCATCGAGGTCTCTACAAATGACCCAATTTCATTCCTATGTATGGCTGAGTAATATTCCGTTGTATATATGTACCACGTCTTTATCCATTCGTCTGTCTGTGGGCACTTAGGTTGCTTTCATTACCTGTCTATTGTAAATAGTGCTGCAGTGAACATTGTGGTGAATGTGTCTTTTTGATTTATGGTTTTCTCTGGGTATATGCCCAGTAGTGGGATTGCTGGATTATATGGTAATTCTATTTTTAGTTTTTTAAGGAACCTCCATACTGTTCTCCATAGAGACTGTATCAATTTACATTCCCAACAATAGTGGAAGAAGGTTCCTTTTCTCCACACCCTCTCCAGCATTTGTTGTTTGTAGATTTTCTGATGATGCCCATTCTAACAGGTGTGACGTGATACCTCATTGTAGTTTCGATTTCCATTTCTCTAATAATTAGTGATGTTGAGCAGATTTTCATGTGCGTACTGGACATCTCTATGTCTTCTTGGAAGAAATGTCTATTTAGATCTTCCATTTTTGTATTGGGTTGTTTGTTTTATTAATACTGAGCTGCATGAGCTTTTTATATATATTGGAGATTAATCATTTGTCCATTGATTCGTTTGCAAATATTTTCTGCCATTCTGAGGGTTGTCTTTTCGTCTTGTTTGTAGTTTCCTTTGCTTTGCAAAAGCTTTTACGTTTCATTAGTCCCATCTGTTTAGTTTTCTTTTTTTATTTCATTACTATAGGAGGTGGATCAAAAAAGATCTTGCTGTGATTTACGTCAGAGTATCCTTCGTAAGTTTTCCTCTCAGAGTTTTATACTGTCTGGTCTTACATTAAGGTCTCTAATCCATTTTGAATATATTTTTATGTATGGTGTTGGGGAGTGTTCTAATTTCATTCTTTTACATGTAGCTGTCCATATTTCCCAGCACCAATGATTGAAGAGACTGTCTTATCTCCATTGTATAGTCTTGCCTCCTTTCTCATAGATTAGTTGACCATAGGTGTTTAGGTTTATCCTTGGGCTTTCTTTTTTTTTTTTTCTTTTGCACGTTTATTGGAGTATAATTGCTTTACAATGGAGTGTTCGTTTCTGCTGTATAACAAAGTGAATCAGCTATACATATACAAATATCAGCAGATCCCCTCCCTCTTGCATCTCCCTCCCACACTCCATATCCCACCCCTTTATGTGGTCACAAAGCACCGAGCTGATCTCCCTGTTCTATGTGGCTGATTCTCAGTAGCTATCAGTGTTACATTTGGTAATGTTTTTATGTCCATGGCACTCTCTCACTTCGTCCCAGCTTACCCATCCCCCTTCCGGTGTCCTCAAGTCCTTTCTCTATGTCTGTGTCCTTAATCCTCTCCTGCCACTAGGTTCTTCAAAATCTTTTTTTTTTCTTCATTAGATTCCATATATCTCTGTTAACATACAGTATTTGTTTTTCCCTTTCAGACTTACTTCACTGTGTAGGACAGATTCTAAGTCCATCCACCTCAGTACAAATAACTCAGTTTTGCTTCTTTTTATGGTTGAGTAATATTTGATTGTATATATGTGCCAGATCTTCTTTATCCATTCATCTGTCGATGGACACTTAGGTTGCTTCCATGTCCTGGCTAATGCAAATAGAGCTGCAATGAACATTTTTCTACATAACTCTTTTTGAATTATGGTTTTCACAAGGCAAATGCCCAGTAGTTGGATTGTTGTGTCGTATGGTACTTCTATTATTAGTTATTTAAAGGAACCTCTGTACTGTTCTCCCTAGTGCTCATATCAATTTACATTCCCACCCACAGTGCAAATGTGTTCCCTTTTCCCCAATAAAGGCCTCTCCAGCATTTATTGTTTTGTAGATTTTTTTGATGATTGCCACTCTGATTGCTGTGAGGTGATACCTCACGGAAGTTTTGATTTCCATTACTCTAATGATTAGTGATGTTCAGCATCCTTTCATGTGTTTCTTGGTAATCTGTATATCTTCTTTGGAGAAATGTCTATTTAGGTCTTCTGCCCGTTTGTGGATTGGGTTGTTTGTTTTTGTGATATTGAGCTACATGCGGTGCTTGTAAAGTTTGGAGATTAATCCTTTGTCAATTGCTTCATTTGAAAATATTTTCTCCCATTCTGAGGGTTGTTTTTGCATCTTGTTTATGTTTTCCTGTACTGTGTAAAAACTTTTAAGTTTCATTAGGTCCCATTTGTTGATTTCTGTTTTTATTTCCATTTCTCTAGGAGGTGGGTCCAAAAGGATCTTGCTGTGATTTATGTCATAGAGTGTTCTGCCTATGGTTTCCTCTAAGTGTTTTATAGTGTCTGGTCTTATATTTAGATCTCTAATCAATTTAGAGTCTATTTTTGTGTATGGTGTTATGGAGTGTTCTAATTTCATTCTTTTATGTGTAGGGGTCCAGTTTTTCCGGCACCAATTACTGAAGAGACTGTCTTTTCTCCATTGTATATCCTTAGCTCCTTTGTCATAGATGAGATAGCCATAGGTATGTAGGTTTATCTCTGGGCTTTCTGTCCTGTTCCATTGATCTGTGTTTATGCCAATCTACATCAACTTGATTCCATTATGGAGACATATAAATACATAGGTTTCAAGGTTATTACCAGTCAGATATATTCCTCTTCAGTGAATAGGGTGTTTTGTGTCCAGTTCATTGAGAAAGGAGTAGGTCTTGTCTATTACATATTTGGTATATGAAATGGAATCTGTGCTAATTTCAAACTCTGCTTTAACACATCACCCCACGTCACCTTTCCCCTTAAGGAGGCATAAGTGTGTTTTCTAAATGTGTAACTCTGTTCTCTTTTGAAATTCAGTTCATGTGTAGCCATGTTTACATTTCCTCTATAAGTGATATATTACAATAAGTTTCTTTTTCTTTGTGGCTCATTTCACTTAGCATCATCGTACCTAAAGCCACTCATTATGCTGCTATTGGCCTTATGACATTGATTTTATGTCTGAGTGACATTCCATTGTATATAAGTACCACAACATCTATATCCATTTTTTTCCTTTCCTGGGATATATAAAGTGTACCGAAGTCGAGGTTCTTGTAAACAGAGCAGCCCTACACTTTGGGCTGGCTGTGTGTTGTGGATTTTTAGTTTTCCCAAAATACACGCCCATGAGTAGAAGTGTGCTATGCTCTGTAGCTCTGTTTTAGAAAACAAAATACAGTTCTCCAGAGAGGCTGTTGGCAATTTACATCCTGTCCATCGTCGTAACCAGGCTCCCTTTTCTCCATGGCCTGACCTGCATTTGTGGTTATTACACTATATGTGGATGGCCCTTTTGACTGGAGGTAAGGGACACTTCTCTGGAGTGTGGATTTGCAATGCCTGATGGCTTGCTTGGCCAAAAAGGGCATATGCCTATTTTCCCGAATATATTCAAGAAAATACACATAATCCCTTTTCAGCCAAGGGCAACATTGTCAAAATTCTTTCGCTTTTCATGTGCTTTAAAGACGACTCCAATCTACCTCTTGAAATCTGTTTCCTTCAATTCTGCCTTGCATTCAAATCCTCTTCACTGCCTTTCCTCAATATATTTCTGGATGATAGTTGTCCTTTATAAATCTGCAATTTTGTGAATTGCTGTGACCCTGATTTCCATTTTTCAACTCGCCTCTTTGTGAGCTGGCTGCAATACCGCAGGATGGCTTTAGGCCCTAGTCTGGTTCCGGGGCTTCAGGCTGAGCCTTTGGTTAATTCTTCTTCCTGATGGGAAACTAGAGTGACATGTGCCCATCCAAACACCTACAGCTAATCTCTCATTTATTTCCCCTCTTCCTGTTCATCCTCTGCACAATTTGCAAACTGTGCATAATGGGAGGGTAAAGGCACTGACACTCCAAGTGGGGAGATTTTGAGTAATGCAGATGGAATGGCGAATCCGAGCACGACAAAAGGAAAAATGAGGTACCTTTTAGAAAACTTTCCCAATTACACAGTGTACCATCCACTGGGTTTCCCATGCATGTTTTAACTGGAGGAAGATTCCCTTAAACCTGGAGAGTTGGGACCACTAGAATGGGTAGCACACAGTATTGCTCTAAGTGGTGTTCTTTTGTTCACACAACTTCAGCAATCTTGTCAGCCCCAAGTGTCCAGTCATATGTCTCATTCAGCTGTGGGTGTAAAGGTGGTCAATCTAGCTTGCATCACAGGCCCTGAACGTAATTTTTAAGACTTTCTCTCTGTTTTGGCATTTTGATTTTGAAATTTATTTTTATAAGTGGGTTTAACTGAATTTCAGTGCTGTGTTCATGCCGTTATACACACACATGATTCCATTATGGAGACATGAGAATACATATGTTTTAAAATACTTAGAGTCAGACATATTCCTCTGCAATGAATAGGGGGTGTTGAGTCCAGTTCATTGTGCCGGGAGTAGGTGTTGTCTATTACATACATGGTTTATATAACGGTATCTGTGCTAATTTAAAATTGTGGTTTTATGCATCACCCCACTTCGGCTTTCCCATTAAGCAGGCAGAAGATGTTTTCTAAATGTGTGACTCTGTTTTGTTTGTAATTCAGTTCATATGTAGTCATGTGTACATTCCCGTTATGAGTGATAATTTATGATAAGATTAGTTACTCTGTAATCTTTCCAAACTCAGTTCATGTGTAGCCATGTTTACAGGAACTTCATAAGTTATATCTTATGATAAGTTTCTTTTTCTGTGTGACTTATTTCACTTAGAATCATCGTACCTGAATCCACTCTTTTTGCTGCTACTGGCCTTATGACATTGATTTCATGGCTGAGCGATATTCCATCGTACATAAGTACCACAATATCTTGAACCATTTTTGTCTTTCCTGGGATACTTAAGGTGTACCCAAGTTGAGGTTCTTGTAAGCAGTGCAGCGCTAAATTTTAGGGTGGCTTTGTCTTATTGATTTTCAGTTTCCCAAGGTATATTCCCTAGACTGGAAGTGCCCTTGGCTGTGTAGCTCTGTTGTTTACTTGTTTTAGGGAACACAATGCACTCCTCCAGAGAGGCAGTTGGCAACTTACATCCTGCCCATCAGCATAACAAGGCTGCCTGATCTCCAGGGCCTGTCTTGCCTTTCTGGTTTTTACACATTTTGCGGATGTCCCTTTTGACCGGTGGGAAGGGATACTTCATTGTAGTGCAGATTTGCATTGCTGCTTGCTTGCTTGGCCAAAATGGGCGTATGCATTTTCTCCTGAATATATTCAGGAGAAAAACCATACGCCCTTTATGGCCAAGTGCATCATTGTCGAAGTTGTGCCCCTCTTCTTGTGCTTTAAAGGTGATTCCAACGTACCTCTTGAAATCTGTTTCCTGCTATTCTGCCTCATTTTAAAGTCCGCATCTCTGCCTTCCCTCAAAAGATTTTTGGAAGATAGTTGTCCTCTATTACTCTGCCAGTTTGTAAATTGCTGTGCCCCTGAGCTCCATTTTTCAACTCGTTTTTGTGAGCTGACCGCAAATCCAAAATTATGGTTCAAAACCTATACTGGTTCCTGGCGGGTGGCTGAGACATTGGTTAATTCTACTTCCTGCCGGGCAATTAAAGTGACATGTACCTGTCCAAATGCCTAACATCTACTCTCTCATTGGTTCTCCCTCTTCCCTTTCATCCCCTGCCAAATTGGCAACCTGTACGAACCAGGAGGTTAAAGGTGCTGTCTCTCCAAGTTGGAAAATTGATAGTAAAACAGTTGGAAAGTCAAACTGGCGCACAAGGAGAGGGACTATTCGTTGAGTTTTAGAAACCTTTCGTATTCACAGTGTGTCCATTCTCTAGGATTCCCGTACATGTTATAGCTGTAGTAATATTCCCTTCAACCTGGAGAGTTGGGACCCATGGAATGGGTGCCATGCATTATTGCTTTAAAGGGTCTGCATTTGCTCTCCTAATCTCACCAATCCTCTCAGTCTCATGTGTCCAGACTTATGCCACATCCAGCTGTCATTGTAGATAGGGTCATTCAAGGTTTCATCAGAGACCCTGAAGGAATTGTAAAGAATTTCCCTGTTTTTTTGTTTTGTTTTTGAAATTCCTTTTTATAGTGGGTTTGAGCTGATTCTCGCTGCCATGCTTATGTAAGTCTAGATACACTTGATACCCTTACGGAGACATAGCAGTACATAGGTTTTAAGATTCTTACTAGTCAGATACATTCCTCTGCAGGAAATATGGGGTTTTGAATCCCTTTCACTGAGGAAGGTGTAGGTCTTGTCTATTCCATAGTTGGTTTTTGGAACAGTACCTGTGCTTATATCAAACTCTGGTTTTATGCATCACCCCACCTCTCCTTCACCGTTAAGAAGGCATAAGTGTGTTTTCTAAATGTGAGACTCTGTTCTCTTTCCTAACTCAGTTCATGTGTAGCCATGTTTACAGGATCTTCATAAGTGATATCTTATGATACGTTTCTTTTTCTGTGTGACTTATTTCACTTAGAATCATCGTACCTGAATCCACTCATTTTGCTGCTACTGGTCTTATGACATTGATTTCATGGCTGAGGGATATTCCATCGTATGTAAGTACCACAATGTTTTGAACCATTTTTATCTTTCCTGGGATATTTAAGGTGTACCCAAGTTGAGGTTCTTGTAAGCAGTGCAGCCCTAAATTTTGGGGTGGCTCTGTCTTATTGATTTTCATTTTTACAAAGGTATATTCCCAAGACTGGAAGTGCCTTTGGCTCTGTAGCTCTGTTGGTTACTTGTTTTAGGGAACAAAATGCACTCTTCCAGAGAGGCAGTTGGCAATTTACATCCCGCCCATCAGCATAACAATGCTCCCTGTTCTCCAGGGCCTGTCTTGCCTTTCTGGTTTACACCCATTTTGTGGATGTCCCTTTTGACCGGTGGGAAGTGATACTTCTTTGTAGTGCAGATTTTCAACGCCCGCTTGCTTGCTTGGCAAAAAAGGGAGTATGTGTTTTCTCGTGAAAATATTAAGGATGAAACACATACGCCCTTTTTGGCCACGTGCATCATTGTCGAGGTTGTGCCCCTTTCCTGTGCTTTAAAGGCAATTCCAACATACCTCTTGAAATCTGTTTCCTGCTATTCTGCCTGGCTTTCAAGTCCGCCTCGTTGCCTTCCCTCAACAGATTTTTGGATGATAGTTGTCCTTTATTACTCTGCCAGTTTGTGAATTGCTCTGCCCCATAGCTCCATTTTTTAACTCGTTTTTTGTGAGCTGAACGCAAGTCCAATATTTTGGTTCAGGAACAATACTGGTTCCCGGTGGGTGGCTGAGACTTTGGTTAATTCTTCTTCCTCCCGGGAAATAAGAGTGACATGTGCCCGTCCAAATGCCTAACAGCTACTCTCTCATTAGTTCTCCCTCTTCCCTTTCATCCTCTGCCATATTCGCAACCTGAGCGAACCAGGAGGTTAAAGGGGCTGTCTCTGCAAGTTGGGAGATTTATAGTAAAGCAGTTGGAACGTCAAACCGGAGCACCAGGAGAGGGACTATTCGTTGAGTTTTAGAGACCTTTCGTATTCACAGTGTGTCCATTCTCTAGGTTTGCCGTACATGTTATAGCTCTAGTAATATTCCCTTCAACCTGGAGAGTAGGGACCCATTGAATGGGTGCCATGCATTATTGCTTTAAGGGGTCTGAATTTGCTCACCCAATCTCACTAATCCTCTCAGTACCATGTGTCCATCCTTATGCCACATCAAGCTGTCGTTGTAGATAGGGTCATTCCAGGTTTCATCAGAGACCCTGAAGAAAGTGTAAAGAATTTCCCGGTTTTTTTGTTTTGTGTTTGAAATTCCTCTTTATACTGTGTTTGAGCTGATTCTCGCTGACATGTTTATGCCAGTCTAGACACACTTGATTCCCTTATGGACACATATAAACACATAGGTTTTAAGATTCTTAGTAGTCAGATATATTCCTATGCGGGAAATATGGGGTTTTGAGACCCTTTCACTGAGGAAGGTGTAGGTCTTGTCTATTCCATAGTTGGTTTTTGGAACGGTACCTGTGCTTATATCAAACTCTGGGTTTATGCATCCCCCCACCTCTCCTTCCCCCTTAAGCAGGCATAAGAGTGTTTTCTAAATGTGAGACTCTGTTCTCTTTCCTAACTCAGTTCATGTGTAGCCATGTTTACAGGATCTTCATAAGTGATATCTTATGATAAGTTTCTTTTTTGTGTGACTTATTTCACTTAGAATCATCGTACCTGAATCCACTCATTTTGCTGCTGCTGGTCTTATGACATTGATTTCATAGCTGAGGGATATTCCATCGTATGTAAGTACCACAATTTTTTGAACCATTTTTATCTTTCCTGGGATATTTAAGGTGTACACAAGTTGAGGTTATTGTAAGCAGTGCAGCCCTAAATTTTGGGGTGGCTCTGTCTTATTGATTTTCAGTTTTCCCAAGGTATATTCACTAGACTGGAAGTGCCCTTGGCTCTGTAGCTATGTTGTTTACTTCTTTTAGGGAACACAATGCACTCCTCCAGAGAGGCAGTTGGCAATTTACATCCTGCCCATGAGCATAACAAGGCTTCCTGTTCTCCAGGGCCTGTCTTGAATTTCTGGTTTTTACCCTTCATGTGGATGTCTCTTAGAACCGGTGGGAAGTGATATTTCTTTGTAGTGCAGATTTGCATTGCCCGCTTGCTTGCTTGACCAATATGGGCGTATGCGTTTTCTGCTGAATATACTCAGGAGAAAACGCATACGCCCTTTTTGGCCAAGTGCATCATTGTCGAAGTTGTGCCCCTCTTCCTGTGCTTTAAAGGCGATTCCAACATACCTCTTGAAATCTGTTTCCTGCTATCCTGCCTCCCATTCAAGTCCGCCTCGTTGCGTTCCCTCAACAGATTTTTGGATGATAGTTGTCCTTTATTACTCTGCCAGTTTGTGAATTGCTGGGCCCCTGAGCTCCATTTTTTAACACGTTTTTTTGTGAGCTGAACGCATTTCCATATTTTGGTTCAGGACCTATACTGGTTCCCGGTGGGTGGCAGATACTTTGGTTAATTCTTCTTACTCCCGGGAAATAAGTGTGACAGGTGCCCGTCCAAATGCCTAACAGCTACTCTCTCTTTGGTTCTCCCTCTTCCCTTTCATCCTTTGCCAAATTGGCAAACTGTGTGAACCTGGATGTTAAAGGTTCTGTCTCTCCAAGTTGGGAGATTGATAGTAAAGCAGTTGGAAAGTCAAACTGTTGCACCAGGAGAGCGATTATTCGTTGAGTTTTAGAAAGCTTTCATATTCACAGTGTGTCCATTCACTAGGTTTCCCATACCTGTTATAGCTGTAGTAATATTCCCTTCAACCTGGAGAGTTGGGACCCATGGAATGGGTGACGTACATTATTGCTTTAAAGGGTCTGCATTTGCTCACCCAATCTCACCAATCCTCTCAGTCCCATGTGTCCAGCCTTATGCCACCTCCAACTGTCGTTGTACATTCGGTCATTCCAAGGTTCATCAGAGAGCCTGAAGGAATTGTAAAGTATTTCGCTGTGTTTTTGTTTTCTTTTTGAAATTACGTTTTATATTGGTTTGATCTGATTCTCGCTGCCATCTTTATGCCAGTCTACACACACTGGATTCCGTTATGGAGACATATCAATACATAGGTTTTAAGATTCTTACTAGTCAGATATATTCCTCTGCGGGAAATGTGGGGTTTTGAGTCCCTTTCACTGAGGAAGGTGTAGGTGTTGTTTATTCCATAGTTGGTTTTTGGAAGGGTACCTGTGCTTATATCAAATTCTGGTTTTATGCATCACCCCACCTCTCCTTCCCCCTTAAGCAGGCATAAGTGTGTTTTCTATATGTGAGACTCTTTTCTCTTTCCTAACTCAGTTCATGTGTAGCCATGTTTACAGGATCTTCATAAGTGATATCTTATGATAAGTTTCTTTTTCTGTGTGACTTAATTCACTTAGAATCATCGTACCTGAATCCACTCATTTTGCTGCTACTGGTCTTATGACATTGATTTCATGGCTGAGGGATATTCCATCATACGTAAGTACCACAATTTATTGAACCATTTTTACCTTTCCTGGGATACTTAAGGTGTACCCAAGTTGAGGTTCTTGTAAGCAGTGCAGCTCTAAATTTTGGGGTGGCTCTGTCTTATTCATTTTCAGTTTTCCCAAGGTATATTCCCTAGACTGGGAGTGTACTTGCCTCTGTAGCTCTGTTGTTTACTTGTTTTAGGGAACACAATGCACTGCTCCAGAGAGGCAGTTGGCAATTTACATCCCGCCCATCAGCATAACAAGGCTCCCTGTTCTCCAGGGCCTGTCTTGCCTTTCTGGTTTTTACCCATTTTGTGGATGTCCCTTGTGACCGGTGGGAAGTGATACTTCTTTGTAGTGCAGACTTGCATTGCCCACTTGCTTGCTTGGCGAAAAGTGCGAATGCGTTTTCCCCTGAATATATTCAGGAGAAAACGCATACGGCCTTTTTGGCCATGTGCATCATTGTCGAAGTTGTGCTCCTCTTCCTGTGCTTTAAAGGCCATTCCAACGTACCTCTTGAAATCTGTTTCCTGCTATTCTGCCTCGCTTTCATGTCCGCCTAGTTGCCTTCTCTCAACAGATTGTTGGAAGATAGTTGCCCTTTATTACTCTGCCAGTTTGTGAATTGCTTTGCCCGAGCTCCATTTTTAACTCGTTTTTTGTGAGCTGAACACAAGTCCAATATTTTGGTTCAGGACCTATACTGGTTTTCGGTGGGTGGCTGAGACTTTGGTTAATTCTTCTTCCTCCCAGGAAATAAGAGTGACAGGTGCCCGTCCAAATGCCTAACAGCTACTCTCTCATTGGTTCTCCCTATTCCCTTTCATCCTATGCCAAATTGGCAACCTGTGCGAACCAGGACGTTAAAGGAGCTGCTCTCCAAGTTGGCAGATTGATAGTAAAGCAGTTGAAAAGTCAAACTGGAGCACAAGGAGAGACACTATCCGTTGAGTTTTAGAAACTTTTCGTGTTCATTTTATGTCCATTCTCTACGTTTCCCATACATGTTATAGCTGTAGTAATATTCCCTACAACCTGGAGAGTTGCGACCCATGGAATGGGTGCCATGCATTTCTGCTTTAAAGGGTCTGCGTTTGCTCACCCAATCTCACCAACCCTCTCAGTCCCATGTGTCCAGCCTTATGCCACATCCAGCTTTCGTTGTAGATAGGGTCATTCCAGGTTTCATCAGAGAATCTGAAGGAATTGTAAAGAATTTGCCTGTTTTTTTGTTTTGTTTTGGAAATTCATTTTTATAGTTGGTTTGAGCTGATTCTCGCTGCCATGTTTATGCCAGTCTAGACACACTTGATTCCCTCATGGAGACATATCAATACATAGGTTTTAAGATTCTTACTAGTCAGATATATTCCTCTGCGGGAAATATTGGGTTTTGAGTCCCTTTCACTGAGGAAGGTGTAGGTGTGGATTATTCCATACTTGGTTTTTGGAAGGGTACATGTGCTTATATCAAACTCTGGTTTTGTGCATCACCCCACCTCTCCTTCCCCCTTAAGCAGGCATAAGAGTGTTTTCTAAATGCGAGACTCTGTTCTCTTTCCTAACTCAGTTCATGTGTAGCCATGTTTACATGATCTTCATAAGTGATATCTTATGATAAGTTTTTTTTTTTTTCTGTGTGACTTAATTCACTTAGAATCATGGTACCTGAATCCACTCATTTTGCTGCTACTGGTCTTATGACATTGATTTCATGGCTGAGGGATATTCCATCATACGTAAGTACCACAATTTTTTGAACCATTTTTACCTTTCCTGGGATACTTAAGGTGTACCCAAGTTGAGGTTCTTGTAAGCAGTGCAGCCCTAAATTTTGGGTTGGCTCTGTCTTATTCATTTTCAGTTTTCCCAAGGTATATTCCCTAGACTGGGAGTGTACTTGGCTCTGTAGCTCTGTTGTTTACTTGTTTTAGGGAACACAGTGCACTCCTCCAGAGAGGCAGTTGGCAATTTACATCCCGGCCATCAGCATAACAAGGCTCCCTGTTCTCCAGGGCCTGTCTTGCCTTTCTCGTTTTTACCCATTTTGTGGTTGTCCCTTGTGACCGGTGGGAAGTGATACTTCTTTGTAGTGCAGACTTGCATTGCCCACTTGCTTGCTTGGCCAAAAGTGCGTACGCGTTTTCCCCTGAATATATTCAGGAGAATACGCATACGGCCTTTTTGGCATTGTTCATCATTGTCGAAGTTGTGCTCCTCTTCCTGTGCTTTAAAGGCGATTCCAACGTACCTCTTGAAATCTGTTTCCTGCTATTCTGCCTCGCTTTCAAGTCCGCCTAGTAGCCTTCCCTCAACAGATTGTTGGAAGATAGTTGCCCTTGATTACTCTGCCAGTTTGTGAATTGCTTTGCCCCTGAGCTTCATTTTTTAACTCGTTTTTTGTGAGCTGAACGCAAGTCCAATATTTTGGGTCAGGACCTATACTGGTTTTCGGTGGGTGGCTGAGACTTCGGTTAATTCTTCTTCCTCCCAGGAAATAAGAGTGACAGGTGCCCGTCCAAATGCCTAACAGCTACTCTCTCATTGGTTCTCCCTATTTCCTTTCATCCTTTGCCAATTTGGCAACCTGTGCAAAACAGGAGGTTAAAGGTGCTGTCTCTCCAAGTTGGGAGATTGACAGTAAAACAGTTTGAAGGTCAAACTGGAGCACAAAGAGTGGGAAGATTCGTTGAGTTTTAGAGACCTTTCATATTCACAATGTGTCCATTCTCTAGGTTTCCCGTACATGTTATAGCTGTAGTAATATTCCCTTCAACCTGGAGACATCGGACCCATGGAATGGGTGCCATGCATTATTGCTTTAAAGGCTCTGCATTTGCTCACCCAATCTCACCAATCCTCTCAGTCCCAGGTATACAGCCTTATGCCATATCCAGCTGTCATTGTAGATAGGGTCATTCCAGGTTTCATCAGAGACCCTGAAGGAATTGTAAAGAATTTTCCTTTTATTTTGTTTTTGAAATTCCTTTTTATAGTGGGTTTGAGCTGATTCTCGCTGCCATATTTATGCCAGTCTAGACACACTTGATTCCCTTACGGAGACTTATCAATTCATAGGTTTTAAGATGCTTACTTGTCAGATATATTCCTTTGTGGGAAATATGGCGTTTTGAGTCCCTTTCACTGAGGAAGGTGTAGGTCTTGTCTATTCCATAGTTGGTTTCTGGAAAGGTACCTGTGCTTATATCAAACTCTGGTTTTATGCATCACCCCACCTCTCCTTCCACCTTAAGCAGGCATAAGAGAGTTTTCTAAATGTGAGACTCTGTTCTATTTCCTAACTCAGTTCATGTGTAGCCATGTTTACAGGATCTTCATAAGTGATAGCTTATGATACGTTTCTTTTTCTGTGTGACTTATTTCACTTAGAATCATCGTACCTGAATCCACTCATTTTGCTGCTGCTGGTCTTATGACATTGATTTCATGGCTGAGTGATATTCCATCGTATGTATGTACCACAATTTTTTGAACCATTTTTATCTTTCCTGGGATATTTAAGGTGTACACAAGTTGAGGTTATTGTAAGCAGTGCAGCCCTAAATTTTGGGGTGGCTCTGTCTTATTGATTTTCAGTTTTCCCAAGGTATATTCCCTAGACTGGAAGTGCCCTTGGCTCTGTAGCTCTGTTGTTTACATGTTTTAGGGAACACAATGCATTCCTCCAGAGAGGCAGTTGGCAATTTACATCCTGCCCATCAGCATAACAAGGCTCCCTGTTCTCCAGGGCCTGTCTTCAATTTCTGGTTTTTACCCTTCATTTGGATGTCCCTTAGGACCGGTGGGAAGTGATACTTCTTTGTAGTGCAGATTTGCATTGCCCGCTTGCTTGCTTGACCAAAATGGGCGTATGCGTTTTCTCCTGAATATACTCAGGAGAAAACGCATACGCCGTCTTTGGCCAAGTGCATCATTGTCGAAGTAGTGCCCCTCTTCCTGTGCTTTAAAGGCGATTCCAATGTACCTATTGAAATCTGTTTCCTGCTATTCTGCCTCACATTCAAGTCCACCTCGTTGCGTTCCCTCAACTGATTTTTGGATGATAGTTGTCCTTTATTACTCTGCCAGTTTGTGAATTGCTGGGCCCCTGAGCTCCATTTTTTAACTCGTTTTTTTGTGAGCTGAACGGATTTCCATATTTTGGTTCAGGACCTATACTGGTTCCCGGTGGGTGGCAGATACTTTGGTTAATTCTTCTTCCTCCCGGGAAATAAGAGTGACAGGTGCCCGTCCAAATGCCTAACAGCTACTCTCTCTTTGGTTCTCCCTCTTCCCTTTCATCCTTTGCCAAATTGGCAAACTGTGTGAACCTGGATGTTAAAGGTTCTGTCTCTCCAAGTTGGGAGATTGATAGTAAAGCAGTTGGAAAGTCAAACTGTTGCACCAGGAGAGCGATTATTCGTTGAGTTTTAGAAAGCTTTCATATTCACAGTGTGTCCATTCACTAGGTTTCCCATACCTGTTATAGCTGTAGTAATATTCCCTTCAACCTGGAGAGTTGGGACCCATGGAATGGGTGACGTACATTATTGCTTTAAAGGGTCTGCATTTGCTCACCCAATCTCACCAATCCTCTCAGTCCCATGTGTCCAGCCTTATGCCACCTCCAACTGTCGTTGTACATTCGGTCATTCCAAGGTTCATCAGAGAGCCTGAAGGAATTGTAAAGTATTTCGCTGTGTTTTTGTTTTCTTTTTGAAATTACGTTTTATATTGGTTTGATCTGATTCTCGCTGCCATCTTTATGCCAGTCTACACACACTGGATTCCGTTATGGAGACATATCAATACATAGGTTTTAAGATTCTTACTAGTCAGATATATTCCTCTGCGGGAAATGTGGGGTTTTGAGTCCCTTTCACTGAGGAAGGTGTAGGTGTTGTTTATTCCATAGTTGGTTTTTGGAAGGGTACCTGTGCTTATATCAAATTCTGGTTTTATGCATCACCCCACCTCTCCTTCCCCCTTAAGCAGGCATAAGTGTGTTTTCTATATGTGAGACTCTTTTCTCTTTCCTAACTCAGTTCATGTGTAGCCATGTTTACAGGATCTTCATAAGTGATATCTTATGATAAGTTTCTTTTTCTGTGTGACTTAATTCACTTAGAATCATCGTACCTGAATCCACTCATTTTGCTGCTACTGGTCTTATGACATTGATTTCATGGCTGAGGGATATTCCATCATACGTAAGTACCACAATTTATTGAACCATTTTTACCTTTCCTGGGATACTTAAGGTGTACCCAAGTTGAGGTTCTTGTAAGCAGTGCAGCTCTAAATTTTGGGGTGGCTCTGTCTTATTCATTTTCAGTTTTCCCAAGGTATATTCCCTAGACTGGGAGTGTACTTGCCTCTGTAGCTCTGTTGTTTACTTGTTTTAGGGAACACAATGCACTACTCCAGAGAGGCAGTTGGCAATTTACATCCCGCCCATCAGCATAACAAGGCTCCCTGTTCTCCAGGGCCTGTCTTGCCTTTCTGGTTTTTACCCATTTTGTGGATGTCCCTTGTGACCGGTGGGAAGTGATACTTCTTTGTAGTGCAGACTTGCATTGCCCACTTGCTTGCTTGGCGAAAAGTGCGAATGCGTTTTCCCCTGAATATATTCAGGAGAAAACGCATACGGCCTTTTTGGCCATGTGCATCATTGTCGAAGTTGTGCTCCTCTTCCTGTGCTTTAAAGGCCATTCCAACGTACCTCTTGAAATCTGTTTCCTGCTATTCTGCCTCGCTTTCATGTCCGCCTAGTTGCCTTCTCTCAACAGATTGTTGGAAGATAGTTGCCCTTTATTACTCTGCCAGTTTGTGAATTGCTTTGCCCGAGCTCCATTTTTAACTCGTTTTTTGTGAGCTGAACACAAGTCCAATATTTTGGTTCAGGACCTATACTGGTTTTCGGTGGGTGGCTGAGACTTTGGTTAATTCTTCTTCCTCCCAGGAAATAAGAGTGACAGGTGCCCGTCCAAATGCCTAACAGCTACTCTCTCATTGGTTCTCCCTATTCCCTTTCATCCTATGCCAAATTGGCAACCTGTGCGAACCAGGACGTTAAAGGAGCTGCTCTCCAAGTTGGCAGATTGATAGTAAAGCAGTTGAAAAGTCAAACTGGAGCACAAGGAGAGACACTATCCGTTGAGTTTTAGAAACTTTTCGTGTTCATTTTATGTCCATTCTCTACGTTTCCCATACATGTTATAGCTGTAGTAATATTCCCTACAACCTGGAGAGTTGCGACCCATGGAATGGGTGCCATGCATTTCTGCTTTAAAGGGTCTGCGTTTGCTCACCCAATCTCACCAACCCTCTCAGTCCCATGTGTCCAGCCTTATGCCACATCCAGCTTTCGTTGTAGATAGGGTCATTCCAGGTTTCATCAGAGAATCTGAAGGAATTGTAAAGAATTTGCCTGTTTTTTTGTTTTGTTTTGGAAATTCATTTTTATAGTTGGTTTGAGCTGATTCTCGCTGCCATGTTTATGCCAGTCTAGACACACTTGATTCCCTCATGGAGACATATCAATACATAGGTTTTAAGATTCTTACTAGTCAGATATATTCCTCTGCGGGATATATTGGGTTTTGAGTCCCTTTCACTGAGGAAGGTGTAGGTGTGGATTATTCCATACTTGGTTTTTGGAAGGGTACATGTGCTTATATCAAACTCTGGTTTTGTGCATCACCCCACCTCTCCTTCCCCCTTAAGCAGGCATAAGAGTGTTTTCTAAATGCGAGACTCTGTTCTCTTTCCTAACTCAGTTCATGTGTAGCCATGTTTACATGATCTTCATAAGTGATATCTTATGATAAGTTTTTTTTTTTTCTGTGTGACTTAATTCACTTAGAATCATGGTACCTGAATCCACTCATTTTGCTGCTACTGGTCTTATGACATTGATTTCATGGCTGAGGGATATTCCATCATACGTAAGTACCACAATTTTTTGAACCATTTTTACCTTTCCTGGGATACTTAAGGTGTACCCAAGTTGAGGTTCTTGTAAGCAGTGCAGCCCTAAATTTTGGGTTGGCTCTGTCTTATTCATTTTCAGTTTTCCCAAGGTATATTCCCTAGACTGGGAGTGTACTTGGCTCTGTAGCTCTGTTGTTTACTTGTTTTAGGGAACACAGTGCACTCCTCCAGAGAGGCAGTTGGCAATTTACATCCCGGCCATCAGCATAACAAGGCTCCCTGTTCTCCAGGGCCTGTCTTGCCTTTCTCGTTTTTACCCATTTTGTGGTTGTCCCTTGTGACCGGTGGGAAGTGATACTTCTTTGTAGTGCAGACTTGCATTGCCCACTTGCTTGCTTGGCCAAAAGTGCGTACGCGTTTTCCCCTGAATATATTCAGGAGAATACGCATACGGCCTTTTTGGCATTGTTCATCATTGTCGAAGTTGTGCTCCTCTTCCTGTGCTTTAAAGGCGATTCCAACGTACCTCTTGAAATCTGTTTCCTGCTATTCTGCCTCGCTTTCAAGTCCGCCTAGTAGCCTTCCCTCAACAGATTGTTGGAAGATAGTTGCCCTTGATTACTCTGCCAGTTTGTGAATTGCTTTGCCCCTGAGCTTCATTTTTTAACTCGTTTTTTGTGAGCTGAACGCAAGTCCAATATTTTGGGTCAGGACCTATACTGGTTTTCGGTGGGTGGCTGAGACTTCGGTTAATTCTTCTTCCTCCCAGGAAATAAGAGTGACAGGTGCCCGTCCAAATGCCTAACAGCTACTCTCTCATTGGTTCTCCCTATTTCCTTTCATCCTTTGCCAATTTGGCAACCTGTGCAAAACAGGAGGTTAAAGGTGCTGTCTCTCCAAGTTGGGAGATTGACAGTAAAACAGTTTGAAGGTCAAACTGGAGCACAAAGAGTGGGAAGATTCGTTGAGTTTTAGAGACCTTTCATATTCACAATGTGTCCATTCTCTAGGTTTCCCGTACATGTTATAGCTGTAGTAATATTCCCTTCAACCTGGAGACATCGGACCCATGGAATGGGTGCCATGCATTATTGCTTTAAAGGCTCTGCATTTGCTCACCCAATCTCACCAATCCTCTCAGTCCCAGGTATACAGCCTTATGCCATATCCAGCTGTCATTGTAGATAGGGTCATTCCAGGTTTCATCAGAGACCCTGAAGGAATTGTAAAGAATTTTCCTTTTATTTTGTTTTTGAAATTCCTTTTTATAGTGGGTTTGAGCTGATTCTCGCTGCCATATTTATGCCAGTCTAGACACACTTGATTCCCTTACGGAGACTTATCAATTCATAGGTTTTAAGATGCTTACTTGTCAGATATATTCCTTTGTGGGAAATATGGCGTTTTGAGTCCCTTTCACTGAGGAAGGTGTAGGTCTTGTCTATTCCATAGTTGGTTTCTGGAAAGGTACCTGTGCTTATATCAAACTCTGGTTTTATGCATCACCCCACCTCTCCTTCCACCTTAAGCAGGCATAAGAGAGTTTTCTAAATGTGAGACTCTGTTCTATTTCCTAACTCAGTTCATGTGTAGCCATGTTTACAGGATCTTCATAAGTGATAGCTTATGATACGTTTCTTTTTCTGTGTGACTTATTTCACTTAGAATCATCGTACCTGAATCCACTCATTTTGCTGCTGCTGGTCTTATGACATTGATTTCATGGCTGAGTGATATTCCATCGTATGTATGTACCACAATTTTTTGAACCATTTTTATCTTTCCTGGGATATTTAAGGTGTACACAAGTTGAGGTTATTGTAAGCAGTGCAGCCCTAAATTTTGGGGTGGCTCTGTCTTATTGATTTTCAGTTTTCCCAAGGTATATTCCCTAGACTGGAAGTGCCCTTGGCTCTGTAGCTCTGTTGTTTACATGTTTTAGGGAACACAATGCATTCCTCCAGAGAGGCAGTTGGCAATTTACATCCTGCCCATCAGCATAACAAGGCTCCCTGTTCTCCAGGGCCTGTCTTCAATTTCTGGTTTTTACCCTTCATTTGGATGTCCCTTAGGACCGGTGGGAAGTGATACTTCTTTGTAGTGCAGATTTGCATTGCCCGCTTGCTTGCTTGACCAAAATGGGCGTATGCGTTTTCTCCTGAATATACTCAGGAGAAAACGCATACGCCGTCTTTGGCCAAGTGCATCATTGTCGAAGTAGTGCCCCTCTTCCTGTGCTTTAAAGGCGATTCCAATGTACCTATTGAAATCTGTTTCCTGCTATTCTGCCTCACATTCAAGTCCACCTCGTTGCGTTCCCTCAACTGATTTTTGGATGATAGTTGTCCTTTATTACTCTGCCAGTTTGTGAATTGCTGGGCCCCTGAGCTCCATTTTTTAACTCGTTTTTTTGTGAGCTGAACGGATTTCCATATTTTGGTTCAGGACCTATACTGGTTCCCGGTGGGTGGCAGATACTTTGGTTAATTCTTCTTCCTCCCGGGAAATAAGAGTGACAGGTGCCCGTCCAAATGCCTAACAGCTACTCTCTCTTTGGTTCTCCCTCTTCCCTTTAATCCTTTGCCAAATTGGCAACCTGTGTGAACCTGGATGTTAAAGGTTCTGTCTCTCCAAGTTGGGAGATTGATAGTAAAGAAGTTGGAAAGTCAAACTGGAGCACCAGGAGAGCGATTATTCGTTGAGTTTTAGAAAGCTTTCGTATTCACAGTGTGTCCATTCGCTAGGTTTCCCATACCTGTTATAGCTGTAGTAATATTCCCTTCAACCTGGAGAGTTGGGACCCATGGAATGGGTGACGTACATTATTGCGTTAAAGGGTCTGCATTTGCTCACCCAATCTCACCAATCCTCTCAGTCCCATGTGTCCAGCCTTATGCCAACTCCAGCTGTCGTTGTAGATTCGGTCATTCCAAGGTTCATCAGAGAGCCTGAAGGAATTGTAAAGAATTTCGCTGTGATTTTGTTTTGTTTTTGAAATTACGTTTTATATTGGTTTGATCTGATTCTCGCTGCCATCTTTATGCCAGTCTACACACACTGGATTCCCTTATGGAGACATATCAATACATAGGTTTTAAGATTCTTACTAGTCAGATATATTCCTCTGCGGGAAATGTGGGGTTTTGAGTCCCTTTCACTGAGGAAGGTGTAGGTGTTGTTTATTCCATAGTTGGTTTTTGGAAGGGTACCTGTGCTTATATCAAATTCTGGTTTTATGCATCACCCCACCTCTCCTTCCCCCTTAAGCAGGCATAAGTGTGTTTTCTATATGTGAGACTCTGTTCTCTTTCCTAACTCAGTTCATGTGTAGCCATGTTTACAGGATCTTCATAAGTGATATCTTATGATAAGTTTCTTTTTCTGTGTGACTTAATTCACTTAGAATCATCGTACCTGAATCCACTCATTTTGCTGCTACTGGTCTTATGACATTGATTTCATGGCTGAGGGATATTCCATCATACGTAAGTACCACAATTTTTTGAACCATTTTTACCTTTCCTGGGATACTTAAGGTGTACCCAAGTTGAGGTTCTTGTAAGCAGTGCAGCTCTAAATTTTGGGGTGGCTCTGTCTTATTCATTTTCAGTTTTCCCAAGGTATATTCCCTAGACTGGGAGTGTACTTGCCTCTGTAGCTCTGTTGTTTACTTGTTTTAGGGAACACAATGCACTACTCCAGAGAGGCAGTTGGCAATTTACGTCCCGCCCATCAGCATAACAAGGCTCCCTGTCCTCCAGGGCCCGTCTTGCCTTTCTGGTTTTTACCCATTTTGTGGATGTCCCTTGTGACCGTTGGGAAGTGATACTTCTTTGTAGTGCAGACTTGCATTGCCCACTTGCTTGCTTGGTGAAAAGTGCGAATCCGTTTTCCCCTGAATATATTCAGGAGAAAACGCATACGGCCTTTTTGGCCATGTGCATCATTGTCGAAGTTGTGCTCCTCTTCCTGTGCTTTAAAGGCGATTCCAACGTACCTCTTGAAATCTGTTTCCTGCTTTTCTGCCTCGCTTTCATGTCCGCCTAGTTGCCTTCTCTCAACAGATTGTTGGAAGATAGTTGCCCTTGATTACTCTGCCAGTTTGTGAATTTCTTTGCCCCTGAGCTCCATTTTTAACTCGTTTTTTGTGAGCTGAACGCAAGTCCAATATTTTGGTTCAGGAACTATACTGGTTTTTGGTGGGTGGCTGAGACTTTGGTTAATTCTTCTTCCTCCCAGGAAATAAGAGTGACAGATGCCCGTCCAAATGCCTAACAGCTACTCTCTCATTGGTTCTCCCTATTCCCTTTCATCCTATGCCAAATTGGCAACCTGTGCGAACCAGGACGTTAAAGGAGCTGCTCTCCAAGTTGGCAGATTGATAGTAAAGCAGTTGAAAAGTCAAACTGGAGCACAAGGAGAGACACTATCCGTTGAGTTTTAGAAACTTTTCGTGTTCATTTTATGTCCATTCTCTACGTTTCCCATACATGTTATAGCTGTAGTAATATTCCCTACAACCTGGAGAGTTGCGACCCATGGAATGCGTGCCATGCATTTTTGCATTAAAGGGTCTGCGTTTGCTCACCCAATCTCACCAATCCTCTCAGTCCCATGTGTCCAGCCTTATGCCACATCCAGCTTTCGTTGTAGATAGGGTCATTCCAGGTTTCATCAGAGAATCTGAAGGAATTGTAAAGAATTTGCCTGTTTTTTTGTTTTGTTTTTGAAATTCATTTTTATAGTTGGTTTGAACTGATTCTCGCTGCCATGTTTATGCCAGTCTAGACACACTTGATTCCCTCATGGAGACATATCAATACATAGGTTTTAAGATTCTTACTAGTCAGATATATTCCTCTGCGGGAAATATTGGGTTTTGAGTCCCTTTCACTGAGGAAGGTGTAGGTGTGGTTTATTCCATACTTGGTTTTTGGAAGGGTACATGTGCTTATATCAAACTCTGGTTTTGTGCATCACCCCACCTCTCCTTCCCCCTTAAGCAGGCATAAGAGTGTTTTCTAAATGCGAGACTCTGTTCTCTTTCCTAACTCAGTTCATGTGTAGCCATGTTTACAGGATCTTCATAAGTGATATCTTATGATAAGTTTTTTTTTTTTCTGTGTGACTTAATTGACTTAGAATCATCGTACCTGAATCCACTCATTTTGCTGCTACTGGTCTTATGACATTGATTTCATGGCTGAGGGATATTCCATCATACGTAAGTACCACAATTTTTTGAACCATTTTTACCTTTCCTGGGATACTTAAGGTGTACCCAAGTTGAGGTTCTTGTAAGCAGTGCAGCCCTAAATTTTGGGGTGGCTCTGTCTTATTCATTTTCAGTTTTCCCAAGGTATATTCCCTAGACTGGGAGTGTACTTGGCTCTGTAGCTCTGTTGTTTACTTGTTTTAGGTAACACAGTGCATTCCTCCAGAGAGGCAGTTGGCAATTTACATCCCGGCCATCAGCATAACAAGGCTCCCTGTTCTCCAGGGCCTGTCTTGCCTTTCTCGTTTTTACCCATTTTGTGGATGTCCCTTGTGACTGGTGGGAAGTGATACTTCTTTGTAGTGCAGACTTGCATTGCCCACTTGCTTGCTTGGCCAAAAGTGCGTACGCGTTTTCCCCTGAATATATTCAGGGGAAAACGCATACGGCCTTTTTGGCATTGTGCATCATTGTCGAAGTTGTGCTCCTCTTCCTGTGCTTTAAAGGCGATTCCAACGTACCTCTTGAAATCTGTTTCCTGCTATTCTTCCTCGCTTTGAAGTCCGCCTAGTAGCCTTCCCTCAACAGATTGTTGGAAGATAGTTGCCCTTGATTACTCTGCCAGTTTGTGTATTGCTTTGCCCCTGAGCTCCATTTTTTAACTCGTTTTTTGTGAGCTGAACGCAAGTCCAATATTTTGGGTCAGGACCTATACTGGTTTTCGGTGGGTGGCTGAGACTTCGGTTAATTCTTCTTCCTCCCGGGAAATAAGAGTGATATGTGCCCGTCCAAATGCCTAACAGCTACTCTCTCATTGGTTCTCCCTATTTCCTTTCATCCTTTGCCAATTTGGCAACCTGTGCGAACCAGGAGGTTAAAGGTGCTGTCTCTCCAAGTTGGGAGATTGACAGTAAAACAGTTTGAAGGTCAAACTGGAGCACAAAGAGTGGGACGATTCGTTGAGTTTTAGAGACCTTTCGTATTCACAATGTGTCCATTCTCTAGGTTTCCCGTACATGTTATAGCTGTAGTAATATACCCTTCAACCTGGAAACATCGGACCCATGGAATGGGTGCCATGCATTATTGCTTTAAAGGGTCTGCATTTGCTCACCCAATCTCACCAATCCTCTCAGTCCCAGGTAACCAGCCTTATGCCATATCCAGCTATCGTTGTAGATAGGGTCATTCCAGGTTTCATCAAAGACCCTGAAGGAATTGTAAAGAATTTTCCTTTTATTTTGTTTTTGAAATTCCTTTATATAGTGGGTTTGAGCTGATTCTCGCTGCCATATTTATGCCAGTCTAGACACACTTGATTCCCTTACGGAGACTTATCAATTCATAGGTTTTAAGATGCTTACTTGTCAGATATATTCCTTTGTGGGAAATATGGCGTTTTGAGTCCCTTTCACTGAGGAAGGTGTAGGTCTTGTCTATTCCATAGTTGGTTTCTGGAAAGGTACCTGTGCTTATATCAAACTCTGGTTTTATGCATCACCACACCTCTCCTTCCACCTTAAGCAGGCATAAGAGTGTTTTCTAAATGTGAGACTCTGTTCGATTTCCTAACTCAGTTCATGTGTAGCCATGTTTACAGGATCTTCATAAGT
>NW_028294508.1:0-65757 GCF_964341445.2 Mesoplodon mirus | reverse complement strand
GACTAATGGAATACAGAAGGCGGCATCATCTAAGTCTAATGCAGAATACCATGTCCTGGTGGATGGTAGAATGACCAGCAGGGTGTGGGAATTAGGATCTACTGGATGTATATTCTTGGTGGCTTCACTGACTGTCCTGACGTTCGTTACCAGGTACCCAGTAGCCCTCGGGGCTCTCGTGGTGGGGCCCCTTCCAGGATATGGAGCTCACCTGGGCAGTTACCCAGCAGCTCACGGGGCTCTCGTGGTCAGGCCCCTCCCAGGATATGGAGCTCATCTGGACAGGTACCCAGCAGCCCACGGGGCTCTCGTGGTCAGGCCCCTACATGGGTATGGAGCTCACCTGGGCAGGCACCCAGCAAGTCTGGGCACACAGGAACCGTGCACATAGCCCTCATTGCAGAGCGCCCCCAGCCCACCTGTCGGTTGAGCTGACACAGAGCACCTCAGAGCAGGACTTGAACTAAGAAACAGCAGCTCCGACGGGTCTGTGACCCTGGGCATCACTCTGTGCAGCCTCCCTCTGCCTGGTCTTCCAGAGGCTTCCACTGCAGCCGGGGCACCAGGCCTCTGTCTCCACCCGCCACCCCTCCTCTCCCTGACTCCTGGGTTCCTCTCATTAGGAGAGGGTCTTCTTGAAGTTGTCTCCCACTCATGCGCCAGATAAAATGATTAGAAAACAAGCCAGGGCTGCAGCCCCTTGTCTCTCCTGACTCTCAGGAGCCCACACCTGTTCCTTGTACGTGGCCCGTGCAGCAAGGTCCATTTTCTGCAAATGTGAGCTGCTGAGGGGTGAGGATTGGCTGACCCGGTGGGCCAGCCCTCCCCAGGTGTGCCTGGGTTGAGGTCAATATAAACACCGTTCCAGGCAGCAAGAGCCCCTGCAGCTGTGCCTGACGCCATATCCTCTGCCCCGTCAGCAGTGCCGGGGCTGGGCTGGTGGGAGGGAGTGAGGGGCCGTGGCTTTTTGGGTGGCCCGGTGTGAGTGGGGCTCTGCTGGACTTTCTGCAGGAGTTGCCAGGCTGCCACCTGCTGAAGAAGAGGATGTGTCACCCATACCTGCTGCTGGAATTGCTCGCCGGGCAGAGGTGAGGAAGGAAAAAAGCAGTGGGGACCGGGCCAGGAGGGGTATCTCAGGCAGGGAAGTGGAAAGCTTCCAGAAGAGCGTCTGGGGCCAGGACCATCCTGGCTGGCCTGCCGGCACCAAGTCGGCCTGCGTGCTGTCGCTGGTGTGGCTCCACGGCCCTTCCTGTAGGCTTTCAAGTCCTTGCACACATTCAGGTGTTTTACCCGGGAAGGGTGGGAACAGTTCAGCAGCAGCTGGCCTGGGGCTCGGTTCACGTTTACTCACAGACGCCTCGGCACGGTCCCCCAAGCTTTGCCATGAGGACGCTCCTTGCAGGGGGGCTGCTGGCTGCATGGGAGACGATTCCCCACCTGTGGCCAACTTCAGAATTGTTTACCACTGGAGCAAGTGCCCTGCCTGGTAGGGTTTTCCTCTGTAGAACTGGTGGGTTCTGATTTGTTTTCCTTTTTTCTTTTTTGGTTCAAGGTAGGTTTTATTCCTATTTTTTGTATTTATAGATATAAGCATGGAAATAATTGATTCATATAAATACACCTTTGGGAAGGGAGGAACTTCTTTTTCTGTTTTATTTTTTAAATTGTATTTATTTTTTTTTTTATTTTTGAATTTTAGTTTTTTATACAGCAGGTTCTTATTGGTTATCTATTTTATACATATAAATGTATACATGTCAATCCCAATCTCCCAATTCATCCCACCACCACCCCTCCACGGCTTTCCCCCCTTGGTGTCCATACGTTTGTTCTCTACCTCTGTGTCTCTATTTCTGCCCTGCAAACCGGTTCATCTGTACCGTTTTTCTAGGTTCCACATACATGCAGTAATATACAATATTTGTTTTTCTCTTTCTGACTTACTTCACTCTGTATGACAGTCTCTGGATCCATCGACGTCTCTACAAATGACCCAATTTCCTTCCTTTTTATGGCGGAGAAACGTTCCATTTTATACATGTACCACATCTTTATCCGTTCGTCTGTCTGTGGGCATTTAAGTTGCTTCCATTACCTGGCTATTGTAAATAGTGCTGCAATGAACATTGTGGTGAATGTTTCTGTTTGATTTATGGTTTTCTCTGGGTATATACCCAGTAGTGGCATTGCTGGATCATATGGTAATTCTATTCTTAGATTTTTAAGGAACCTCCATACTATTCTCCATAGTGACTGCGTCAGTTTACATTCCCACCAATAGTGGAAGAGGGTTCCTTTTCTCCAGCCCTCTCCAGCATTTGTTGTTTGTATCTTTTCTGATGAGGCTCATTCTAACAGGTGTGGGGTGATAACCTCGTAGTTTTGATTTGCATTTCTCTAATTAGTGACGTTGAGCACCTTTTCATGTGCTTCTTGGCCATCTCTATGTCCTCTTGGAAGAAATGTCTATTTAGATCTTCTGCCCATTTTTGTATTTTTGTCGTTTGTTTTTTTAATATTGAGCTGCATGAGCTGTTTATATATATGGGAGATCAATCCTTTGTCTGTTGATTCGTTTGCAAATATTTTCTCCTATTCTGAGGGCTGTCTTTTCGTCTTGTGTGTAGTTTCCTTTGTTTTGCAAAAGCTTTTACGTTTCATTAGGACCCATTTGTTTATTTTGTTTTTTATTCCATTACTCTAGGAGATGCATCAAAAAAGATCTTGGTTTGGTTTATGTCCGAGAATTCTTCCTGTGTTTTCCTCTAAGTTTTATACTGTCCGGTCTTACATTAAGGTCTCTAATCCATTTTGAATTTATTTTGGTGTATGGTGTTAGGGAGTGTTCGAATTTCATTCTTTTACATGTAGCTGTCTAGTTTTCCCAGCACCACTGACTGAAGAGACTGTCTTTTATCCATTGTATAGTCTTGCCTCCTTTGTCACAGATTAGTTGACCATAGGCGTGTAGGTTTATCTCTGGGCTTTCTTTTTTTCTTTTACACCTTTATTGGTGTATAATTGCTTTACAGGGGTGTGTTAGTTTCTGCTGTATAACAAAGTGAATCAGCTATACATATACCAATATCACACTGTTGTTGTTTTCTGAGAGACACTCCAGGTCAAGTGATGGTCACCCGAGTCGTCCTGGGGGCCCGTTGACCCTGGTTGTCTCTCTGGAGGTTGGGGTTGGAGGGCCTCCTCACTCGAGGTCAGTGTGTCCACGGATGGATCCCTGCAACTTCAGGGCATGGTGGGTGGTTAGGATCACCACGTGGGGTCCTTTTCCCTTAGGAGGGAGCTGGCCTTGCAGGCTGCTGATTTCCAGGTTTTTAGATACCCCCAGTATCCTGGCCGGATGGGGCGGCGGGCCAAGCCCTTGGTGACCGTAGCTTCTCCTACCTGGATGGCATACTTGAGTTGTTACAGTTCAGGTGGTCCCAGTGTTTGCACTAATGCTCCAAGGGCGATTCACCTTCGACCGAGAATGTAAAAGTGAAAGGGTTTAGCTAAATTAGGGAGTTCCAGGGCAAGGGTCTGAAGTGACGGCTCTTTGCATTCTTGAAAGGCTGCTTCTGGATTCTATTCCAACGGATCATCATCTTTTCGTGTCAGTGTTTCTTATAGAGGCCCAGCTATTAGACTGTAGTTAGGGATCCAGATGCAGCAAACCGCGGCCTCCCCAGGAACCCCTAAGCTGTCTTCTAGTTTTAGAAGGGGTAAGGCTGCAAATGGCTTCTTCCCTGTCCTGGGATGGGCTCTGCCGACCTTCTGTGAGAACGAAGCCCAGGCAGGCAGTCCAGGCAGGTTACCTTAGTCTGTGACATTTGAGCCTTTTTCTTGGGCACCTTCTGTCCTTTCTTGGCTAAGTAGTTCAGAGGCCTCCTTAGTAGGGCTGGCGAGCAGAATGTGGTCTGCATATTGAAGGAAGGTTCCCTTCTCCAGAGGTAGATCTTTTAGGTTTTAGTTAAGTTTCCCCAAAGACGGTGTGGGAATTTTTGAACCCTTGGGGCAGGACGGCCCCAGCAGTATTGTCTTCGTTGTATGTTGAGTCCTGCCAATCACAAGCCAAACTTTCTTGTGACTTTGGGACTAATGGAATACAGAAGAAGGCATCATCTAAGTCTAATACAGAATACCATGTCCTGGTGGATGGTAGAATGACCAGCAGGGTGTAGGAATTAGGAACTACTGGATGTATATTCTTGGTGGCTTCACTGACTGTCCTGACGTTCTTTACCAGATACCCAGCAGCCCTCGGGGCTCTCGTGGTCGGGGCCCTTCCAGGATATGGAGTTCACCTGGGCAGTTACCCAGCAGCTCACGGGGCTCTCGTGGTCAGGCCCCTCCCAGGCTATGGAGCTCATCTGGACAGGTACCCAGCAGCCCACGGGGCTCTCGTGGTCAGGCCCCTACACGGGTATGGAGCTCACCTGGGCAGGCACCCAGCAAGCCCGGGCACACAGGAACCGTGCACATAGCCCTCATTGCAGAGCGCCCCCAGCCCACCTGTCGGTTGAGCTGACACAGAGCACCTCAGAGCAGGACTTGAACTAAGAAACAGCAGCTCCGACGGGTCTGTGACCCTGGGCATCACTCTGTGCAGCCTCCCTCTGCCTGGTCTTCCAGAGGCTTCCACTGCAGCCGGGGCACCAGGCCTCTGTCTCCACCCGCCACCCCTCCTCTCCCTGACTCCTGGGTTCCTCTCATTAGGAGAGGGTCTTCTTGAAGTTGTCTCCCACTCATGCGCCAGATAAAATGATTAGAAAACAAGCCAGGGCTGCAGCCCCTTGTCTCTCCTGACTCTCAGGAGCCCACACCTGTTCCTTGTACGTGGCCCGTGCAGCAAGGTCCATTTTCTGCAAATGTGAGCTGCTGAGGGGTGAGGATTGGCTGACCCGGCGGGCCAGCCCTCCCCAGGTGTGCCTGGGTTGAGGTCAATATAAACACCGTTCCAGGCAGCAAGAGCCCCTGCAGCTGTGCCTGACGCCCTATCCTCTGCCCCGTCAGCAGTGCCGGGGCCGGGCTGGTGGGAGGGAGTGAGGGGCCGTGGCTTTTTGGGTGGCCCGGTGTGAGTGGGGCTCTGCTGGACTTTCTGCAGGAGTTGCCAGGCTGCCACCTGCTGAAGAAGAGGATGTGTCACCCATACCTGCTGCTGGAATTGCTCGCCGGGCAGAGGTGAGGAAGGAAAAAAGCAGTGGGGACCGGGCCAGGAGGGGTATCTCAGGCAGGGAAGTGGAAAGCTTCCAGAAGAGCGTCTGGGGCCAGGACCATCCTGGCTGGCCTGCCGGCACCAAGTCGGCCTGCGTGCTGTCGCTGGTGTGGCTCCACGGCCCTTCCTGTAGGCTTTCAAGTCCTTGCACACATTCAGGTGTTTTACCTGGGAAGGGTGGGAACAGTTCAGCAGCAGCTGGCCTGGGGCTCGGTTCACGTTTACTCACAGACGCCTCGGCACGGTCCCCCAAGCTTTGCCATGAGGACGCTCCTTGCAGGGGGGCTGCTGGCTGCATGGGAGACGATTCCCCACCTGTGGCCAACTTCAGAATTGTTTACCACTGGAGCAAGTGCCCTGCCTGGTAGGGTTTTCCTCTGTAGAACTGGTGGGTTCTGATTTGTTTTCCTTTTTTCTTTTTTGGTTCAAGGTAGGTTTTATTCCTATTTTTTGTATTTATAGATATAAGCATGGAAATAATTGATTCATATAAATACACCTTTGGGAAGGGAGGAACTTCTTTTTCTGTTTTATTTTTTAAATTGTATTTATTTTTTTTTTTATTTTTGAATTTTAGTTTTTTATACAGCAGGTTCTTATTGGTTATCTATTTTATACATATAAATGTATACATGTCAATCCCAATCTCCCAATTCATCCCACCACCACCCCTCCACGGCTTTCCCCCCTTGGTGTCCATACGTTTGTTCTCTACCTCTGTGTCTCTATTTCTGCCCTGCAAACCGGTTCATCTGTACCGTTTTTCTAGGTTCCACATACATGCAGTAATATACAATATTTGTTTTTCTCTTTCTGACTTACTTCACTCTGTATGACAGTCTCTGGATCCATCGACGTCTCTACAAATGACCCAATTTCCTTCCTTTTTATGGCGGAGAAACGTTCCATTTTATACATGTACCACATCTTTATCCGTTCGTCTGTCTGTGGGCATTTAAGTTGCTTCCATTACCTGGCTATTGTAAATAGTGCTGCAATGAACATTGTGGTGAATGTTTCTGTTTGATTTATGGTTTTCTCTGGGTATATACCCAGTAGTGGCATTGCTGGATCATATGGTAATTCTATTCTTAGATTTTTAAGGAACCTCCATACTATTCTCCATAGTGACTGCGTCAGTTTACATTCCCACCAATAGTGGAAGAGGGTTCCTTTTCTCCAGCCCTCTCCAGCATTTGTTGTTTGTATCTTTTCTGATGAGGCTCATTCTAACAGGTGTGGGGTGATAACCTCGTAGTTTTGATTTGCATTTCTCTAATTAGTGACGTTGAGCACCTTTTCATGTGCTTCTTGGCCATCTCTATGTCCTCTTGGAAGAAATGTCTATTTAGATCTTCTGCCCATTTTTGTATTTTTGTCGTTTGTTTTTTTAATATTGAGCTGCATGAGCTGTTTATATATATGGGAGATCAATCCTTTGTCTGTTGATTCGTTTGCAAATATTTTCTCCTATTCTGAGGGCTGTCTTTTCGTCTTGTGTGTAGTTTCCTTTGTTTTGCAAAAGCTTTTACGTTTCATTAGGACCCATTTGTTTATTTTGTTTTTTATTCCATTACTCTAGGAGATGCATCAAAAAAGATCTTGGTTTGGTTTATGTCCGAGAATTCTTCCTGTGTTTTCCTCTAAGTTTTATACTGTCCGGTCTTACATTAAGGTCTCTAATCCATTTTGAATTTATTTTGGTGTATGGTGTTAGGGAGTGTTCGAATTTCATTCTTTTACATGTAGCTGTCTAGTTTTCCCAGCACCACTGACTGAAGAGACTGTCTTTTATCCATTGTATAGTCTTGCCTCCTTTGTCACAGATTAGTTGACCATAGGCGTGTAGGTTTATCTCTGGGCTTTCTTTTTTTCTTTTACACCTTTATTGGTGTATAATTGCTTTACAGGGGTGTGTTAGTTTCTGCTGTATAACAAAGTGAATCAGCTATACATATACCAATATCACACTGTTGTTGTTTTCTGAGAGACACTCCAGGTCAAGTGATGGTCACCCGAGTCGTCCTGGGGGCCCGTTGACCCTGGTTGTCTCTCTGGAGGTTGGGGTTGGAGGGCCTCCTCACTCGAGGTCAGTGTGTCCACGGATGGATCCCTGCAACTTCAGGGCATGGTGGGTGGTTAGGATCACCACGTGGGGTCCTTTTCCCTTAGGAGGGAGCTGGCCTTGCAGGCTGCTGATTTCCAGGTTTTTAGATACCCCCAGTATCCTGGCCGGATGGGGCGGCGGGCCAAGCCCTTGGTGACCGTAGCTTCTCCTACCTGGATGGCATACTTGAGTTGTTACAGTTCAGGTGGTCCCAGTGTTTGCACTAATGCTCCAAGGGCGATTCACCTTCGACCGAGAATGTAAAAGTGAAAGGGTTTAGCTAAATTAGGGAGTTCCAGGGCAAGGGTCTGAAGTGACGGCTCTTTGCATTCTTGAAAGGCTGCTTCTGGATTCTATTCCAACGGATCATCATCTTTTCGTGTCAGTGTTTCTTATAGAGGCCCAGCTATTAGACTGTAGTTAGGGATCCAGATGCAGCAAACCGCGGCCTCCCCAGGAACCCCTAAGCTGTCTTCTAGTTTTAGAAGGGGTAAGGCTGCAAATGGCTTCTTCCCTGTCCTGGGATGGGCTCTGCCGACCTTCTGTGAGAACGAAGCCCAGGCAGGCAGTCCAGGCAGGTTACCTTAGTCTGTGACATTTGAGCCTTTTTCTTGGGCACCTTCTGTCCTTTCTTGGCTAAGTAGTTCAGAGGCCTCCTTAGTAGGGCTGGCGAGCAGAATGTGGTCTGCATATTGAAGGAAGGTTCCCTTCTCCAGAGGTAGATCTTTTAGGTTTTAGTTAAGTTTCCCCAAAGACGGTGTGGGAATTTTTGAACCCTTGGGGCAGGACGGCCCCAGCAGTATTGTCTTCGTTGTATGTTGAGTCCTGCCAATCACAAGCCAAACTTTCTTGTGACTTTGGGACTAATGGAATACAGAAGAAGGCATCATCTAAGTCTAATACAGAATACCATGTCCTGGTGGATGGTAGAATGACCAGCAGGGTGTAGGAATTAGGAACTACTGGATGTATATTCTTGGTGGCTTCACTGACTGTCCTGACGTTCTTTACCAGATACCCAGCAGCCCTCGGGGCTCTCGTGGTCGGGGCCCTTCCAGGATATGGAGTTCACCTGGGCAGTTACCCAGCAGCTCACGGGGCTCTCGTGGTCAGGCCCCTCCCAGGCTATGGAGCTCATCTGGACAGGTACCCAGCAGCCCACGGGGCTCTCGTGGTCAGGCCCCTACACGGGTATGGAGCTCACCTGGGCAGGCACCCAGCAAGCCCGGGCACACAGGAACCGTGCACATAGCCCTCATTGCAGAGCGCCCCCAGCCCACCTGTCGGTTGAGCTGACACAGAGCACCTCAGAGCAGGACTTGAACTAAGAAACAGCAGCTCCGACGGGTCTGTGACCCTGGGCATCACTCTGTGCAGCCTCCCTCTGCCTGGTCTTCCAGAGGCTTCCACTGCAGCCGGGGCACCAGGCCTCTGTCTCCACCCGCCACCCCTCCTCTCCCTGACTCCTGGGTTCCTCTCATTAGGAGAGGGTCTTCTTGAAGTTGTCTCCCACTCATGCGCCAGATAAAATGATTAGAAAACAAGCCAGGGCTGCAGCCCCTTGTCTCTCCTGACTCTCAGGAGCCCACACCTGTTCCTTGTACGTGGCCCGTGCAGCAAGGTCCATTTTCTGCAAATGTGAGCTGCTGAGGGGTGAGGATTGGCTGACCCGGCGGGCCAGCCCTCCCCAGGTGTGCCTGGGTTGAGGTCAATATAAACACCGTTCCAGGCAGCAAGAGCCCCTGCAGCTGTGCCTGACGCCCTATCCTCTGCCCCGTCAGCAGTGCCGGGGCCGGGCTGGTGGGAGGGAGTGAGGGGCCGTGGCTTTTTGGGTGGCCCGGTGTGAGTGGGGCTCTGCTGGACTTTCTGCAGGAGTTGCCAGGCTGCCACCTGCTGAAGAAGAGGATGTGTCACCCATACCTGCTGCTGGAATTGCTCGCCGGGCAGAGGTGAGGAAGGAAAAAAGCAGTGGGGACCGGGCCAGGAGGGGTATCTCAGGCAGGGAAGTGGAAAGCTTCCAGAAGAGCGTCTGGGGCCAGGACCATCCTGGCTGGCCTGCCGGCACCAAGTCGGCCTGCGTGCTGTCGCTGGTGTGGCTCCACGGCCCTTCCTGTAGGCTTTCAAGTCCTTGCACACATTCAGGTGTTTTACCTGGGAAGGGTGGGAACAGTTCAGCAGCAGCTGGCCTGGGGCTCGGTTCACGTTTACTCACAGACGCCTCGGCACGGTCCCCCAAGCTTTGCCATGAGGACGCTCCTTGCAGGGGGGCTGCTGGCTGCATGGGAGACGATTCCCCACCTGTGGCCAACTTCAGAATTGTTTACCACTGGAGCAAGTGCCCTGCCTGGTAGGGTTTTCCTCTGTAGAACTGGTGGGTTCTGATTTGTTTTCCTTTTTTCTTTTTTGGTTCAAGGTAGGTTTTATTCCTATTTTTTGTATTTATAGATATAAGCATGGAAATAATTGATTCATATAAATACACCTTTGGGAAGGGAGGAACTTCTTTTTCTGTTTTATTTTTTAAATTGTATTTATTTTTTTTTTTATTTTTGAATTTTAGTTTTTTATACAGCAGGTTCTTATTGGTTATCTATTTTATACATATAAATGTATACATGTCAATCCCAATCTCCCAATTCATCCCACCACCACCCCTCCACGGCTTTCCCCCCTTGGTGTCCATACGTTTGTTCTCTACCTCTGTGTCTCTATTTCTGCCCTGCAAACCGGTTCATCTGTACCGTTTTTCTAGGTTCCACATACATGCAGTAATATACAATATTTGTTTTTCTCTTTCTGACTTACTTCACTCTGTATGACAGTCTCTGGATCCATCGACGTCTCTACAAATGACCCAATTTCCTTCCTTTTTATGGCGGAGAAACGTTCCATTTTATACATGTACCACATCTTTATCCGTTCGTCTGTCTGTGGGCATTTAAGTTGCTTCCATTACCTGGCTATTGTAAATAGTGCTGCAATGAACATTGTGGTGAATGTTTCTGTTTGATTTATGGTTTTCTCTGGGTATATACCCAGTAGTGGCATTGCTGGATCATATGGTAATTCTATTCTTAGATTTTTAAGGAACCTCCATACTATTCTCCATAGTGACTGCGTCAGTTTACATTCCCACCAATAGTGGAAGAGGGTTCCTTTTCTCCAGCCCTCTCCAGCATTTGTTGTTTGTATCTTTTCTGATGAGGCTCATTCTAACAGGTGTGGGGTGATAACCTCGTAGTTTTGATTTGCATTTCTCTAATTAGTGACGTTGAGCACCTTTTCATGTGCTTCTTGGCCATCTCTATGTCCTCTTGGAAGAAATGTCTATTTAGATCTTCTGCCCATTTTTGTATTTTTGTCGTTTGTTTTTTTAATATTGAGCTGCATGAGCTGTTTATATATATGGGAGATCAATCCTTTGTCTGTTGATTCGTTTGCAAATATTTTCTCCTATTCTGAGGGCTGTCTTTTCGTCTTGTGTGTAGTTTCCTTTGTTTTGCAAAAGCTTTTACGTTTCATTAGGACCCATTTGTTTATTTTGTTTTTTATTCCATTACTCTAGGAGATGCATCAAAAAAGATCTTGGTTTGGTTTATGTCCGAGAATTCTTCCTGTGTTTTCCTCTAAGTTTTATACTGTCCGGTCTTACATTAAGGTCTCTAATCCATTTTGAATTTATTTTGGTGTATGGTGTTAGGGAGTGTTCGAATTTCATTCTTTTACATGTAGCTGTCTAGTTTTCCCAGCACCACTGACTGAAGAGACTGTCTTTTATCCATTGTATAGTCTTGCCTCCTTTGTCACAGATTAGTTGACCATAGGCGTGTAGGTTTATCTCTGGGCTTTCTTTTTTTCTTTTACACCTTTATTGGTGTATAATTGCTTTACAGGGGTGTGTTAGTTTCTGCTGTATAACAAAGTGAATCAGCTATACATATACCAATATCACACTGTTGTTGTTTTCTGAGAGACACTCCAGGTCAAGTGATGGTCACCCGAGTCGTCCTGGGGGCCCGTTGACCCTGGTTGTCTCTCTGGAGGTTGGGGTTGGAGGGCCTCCTCACTCGAGGTCAGTGTGTCCACGGATGGATCCCTGCAACTTCAGGGCATGGTGGGTGGTTAGGATCACCACGTGGGGTCCTTTTCCCTTAGGAGGGAGCTGGCCTTGCAGGCTGCTGATTTCCAGGTTTTTAGATACCCCCAGTATCCTGGCCGGATGGGGCGGCGGGCCAAGCC
This sequence comes from Mesoplodon mirus, assembly GCF_964341445.2. NCBI lineage: Eukaryota > Metazoa > Chordata > Mammalia > Artiodactyla > Ziphiidae > Mesoplodon > Mesoplodon mirus. The sequence goes on along the minus strand of NW_028294508.1, from coordinate 54,199 downwards.
CTTGGTGACCGTAGCTTCTCCTACCTGGATGGCATACTTGAGTTGTTACAGTTCAGGTGGTCCCAGTGTTTGCACTAATGCTCCAAGGGCGATTCACCTTCGACCGAGAATGTAAAAGTGAAAGGGTTTAGCTAAATTAGGGAGTTCCAGGGCAAGGGTCTGAAGTGACGGCTCTTTGCATTCTTGAAAGGCTGCTTCTGGATTCTATTCCAAAGGATCATCATCTTTTCGTGTCAGTGTTTCTTATAGAGGCCCAGCTATTAGACTGTAGTTAGGGATCCAGATGCAGCAAACCGCGGCCTCCCCAGGAACCCCTAAGCTGTCTTCTAGTTTTAGAAGGGGTAAGGCTGCAAATGGCTTCTTCCCTGTCCTGGGATGGGCTCTGCCGACCTTCTGTGAGAACGAAGCCCAGGCAGTCAGTCCAGGCAGGTTACCTTAGTCTGTGACATTTGAGCCTTTTTCTTGGGCACCTTCTGTCCTTTCTTGGCTAAGTAGTTCAGAGGCCTCCTTAGTAGGGCTGGCGAGCAGAATGTGGTCTGCATATTGAAGGAAGGTTCCCTTCTCCAGAGGTAGATCTTTTAGGTTTTAGTTAAGTTTCCCCAAAGACGGTGTGGGAATTTTTGAACCCTTGGGGCAGGACGGCCCCAGCAGTATTGTCTTCGTTGTATGTTGAGTCCTGCCAATCACAAGCCAAACTTTCTTGTGACTTTGGGACTAATGGAATACAGAAGAAGGCATCATCTAAGTCTAATACAGAATACCATGTCCTGGTGGATGGTAGAATGACCAGCAGGGTGTAGGAATTAGGAACTACTGGATGTATATTCTTGGTGGCTTCACTGACTGTCCTGACGTTCTTTACCAGATACCCAGCAGCCCTCGGGGCTCTCGTGGTCGGGGCCCTTCCAGGATATGGAGTTCACCTGGGCAGTTACCCAGCAGCTCACGGGGCTCTCGTGGTCAGGCCCCTCCCAGGCTATGGAGCTCATCTGGACAGGTACCCAGCAGCCCACGGGGCTCTCGTGGTCAGGCCCCTACACGGGTATGGAGCTCACCTGGGCAGGCACCCAGCAAGCCCGGGCACACAGGAACCGTGCACATAGCCCTCATTGCAGAGCGCCCCCAGCCCACCTGTCGGTTGAGCTGACACAGAGCACCTCAGAGCAGGACTTGAACTAAGAAACAGCAGCTCCGACGGGTCTGTGACCCTGGGCATCACTCTGTGCAGCCTCCCTCTGCCTGGTCTTCCAGAGGCTTCCACTGCAGCCGGGGCACCAGGCCTCTGTCTCCACCCGCCACCCCTCCTCTCCCTGACTCCTGGGTTCCTCTCATTAGGAGAGGGTCTTCTTGAAGTTGTCTCCCACTCATGCGCCAGATAAAATGATTAGAAAACAAGCCAGGGCTGCAGCCCCTTGTCTCTCCTGACTCTCAGGAGCCCACACCTGTTCCTTGTACGTGGCCCGTGCAGCAAGGTCCATTTTCTGCAAATGTGAGCTGCTGAGGGGTGAGGATTGGCTGACCCGGCGGGCCAGCCCTCCCCAGGTGTGCCTGGGTTGAGGTCAATATAAACACCGTTCCAGGCAGCAAGAGCCCCTGCAGCTGTGCCTGACGCCCTATCCTCTGCCCCGTCAGCAGTGCCGGGGCCGGGCTGGTGGGAGGGAGTGAGGGGCCGTGGCTTTTTGGGTGGCCCGGTGTGAGTGGGGCTCTGCTGGACTTTCTGCAGGAGTTGCCAGGCTGCCACCTGCTGAAGAAGAGGATGTGTCACCCATACCTGCTGCTGGAATTGCTCGCCGGGCAGAGGTGAGGAAGGAAAAAAGCAGTGGGGACCGGGCCAGGAGGGGTATCTCAGGCAGGGAAGTGGAAAGCTTCCAGAAGAGCGTCTGGGGCCAGGACCATCCTGGCTGGCCTGCCGGCACCAAGTCGGCCTGCGTGCTGTCGCTGGTGTGGCTCCACGGCCCTTCCTGTAGGCTTTCAAGTCCTTGCACACATTCAGGTGTTTTACCTGGGAAGGGTGGGAACAGTTCAGCAGCAGCTGGCCTGGGGCTCGGTTCACGTTTACTCACAGACGCCTCGGCACGGTCCCCCAAGCTTTGCCATGAGGACGCTCCTTGCAGGGGGGCTGCTGGCTGCATGGGAGACGATTCCCCACCTGTGGCCAACTTCAGAATTGTTTACCACTGGAGCAAGTGCCCTGCCTGGTAGGGTTTTCCTCTGTAGAACTGGTGGGTTCTGATTTGTTTTCCTTTTTTCTTTTTTGGTTCAAGGTAGGTTTTATTCCTATTTTTTGTATTTATAGATATAAGCATGGAAATAATTGATTCATATAAATACACCTTTGGGAAGGGAGGAACTTCTTTTTCTGTTTTATTTTTTAAATTGTATTTATTTTTTTTTTTATTTTTGAATTTTAGTTTTTTATACAGCAGGTTCTTATTGGTTATCTATTTTATACATATAAATGTATACATGTCAATCCCAATCTCCCAATTCATCCCACCACCACCCCTCCACGGCTTTCCCCCCTTGGTGTCCATACGTTTGTTCTCTACCTCTGTGTCTCTATTTCTGCCCTGCAAACCGGTTCATCTGTACCGTTTTTCTAGGTTCCACATACATGCAGTAATATACAATATTTGTTTTTCTCTTTCTGACTTACTTCACTCTGTATGACAGTCTCTGGATCCATCGACGTCTCTACAAATGACCCAATTTCCTTCCTTTTTATGGCGGAGAAACGTTCCATTTTATACATGTACCACATCTTTATCCGTTCGTCTGTCTGTGGGCATTTAAGTTGCTTCCATTACCTGGCTATTGTAAATAGTGCTGCAATGAACATTGTGGTGAATGTTTCTGTTTGATTTATGGTTTTCTCTGGGTATATACCCAGTAGTGGCATTGCTGGATCATATGGTAATTCTATTCTTAGATTTTTAAGGAACCTCCATACTATTCTCCATAGTGACTGCGTCAGTTTACATTCCCACCAATAGTGGAAGAGGGTTCCTTTTCTCCAGCCCTCTCCAGCATTTGTTGTTTGTATCTTTTCTGATGAGGCTCATTCTAACAGGTGTGGGGTGATAACCTCGTAGTTTTGATTTGCATTTCTCTAATTAGTGACGTTGAGCACCTTTTCATGTGCTTCTTGGCCATCTCTATGTCCTCTTGGAAGAAATGTCTATTTAGATCTTCTGCCCATTTTTGTATTGGGTCGTTTGTTTTTTTAATATTGAGCTGCATGAGCTGTTTATATATATGGGAGATCAATCCTTTGTCTGTTGATTCGTTTGCAAATATTTTCTCCTATTCTGAGGGCTGTCTTTTCGTCTTGTGTGTAGTTTCCTTTGTTTTGCAAAAGCTTTTACGTTTCATTAGGACCCATTTGTTTATTTTGTTTTTTATTCCATTACTCTAGGAGATGCATCAAAAAAGATCTTGGTTTGGTTTATGTCCGAGAATTCTTCCTGTGTTTTCCTCTAAGTTTTATACTGTCCGGTCTTACATTAAGGTCTCTAATCCATTTTGAATTTATTTTGGTGTATGGTGTTAGGGAGTGTTCGAATTTCATTCTTTTACATGTAGCTGTCTAGTTTTCCCAGCACCACTGACTGAAGAGACTGTCTTTTATCCATTGTATAGTCTTGCCTCCTTTGTCACAGATTAGTTGACCATAGGCGTGTAGGTTTATCTCTGGGCTTTCTTTTTTTCTTTTACACCTTTATTGGTGTATAATTGCTTTACAGGGGTGTGTTAGTTTCTGCTGTATAACAAAGTGAATCAGCTATACATATACCAATATCACACTGTTGTTGTTTTCTGAGAGACACTCCAGGTCAAGTGATGGTCACCCGAGTCGTCCTGGGGGCCCGTTGACCCTGGTTGTCTCTCTGGAGGTTGGGGTTGGAGGGCCTCCTCACTCGAGGTCAGTGTGTCCACGGATGGATCCCTGCAACTTCAGGGCATGGTGGGTGGTTAGGATCACCACGTGGGGTCCTTTTCCCTTAGGAGGGAGCTGGCCTTGCAGGCTGCTGATTTCCAGGTTTTTAGATACCCCCAGTATCCTGGCCGGATGGGGCGGCGGGCCAAGCCCTTGGTGACCGTAGCTTCTCCTACCTGGATGGCATACTTGAGTTGTTACAGTTCAGGTGGTCCCAGTGTTTGCACTAATGCTCCAAGGGCGATTCACCTTCGACCGAGAATGTAAAAGTGAAAGGGTTTAGCTAAATTAGGGAGTTCCAGGGCAAGGGTCTGAAGTGACGGCTCTTTGCATTCTTGAAAGGCTGCTTCTGGATTCTATTCCAAAGGATCATCATCTTTTCGTGTCAGTGTTTCTTATAGAGGCCCAGCTATTAGACTGTAGTTAGGGATCCAGATGCAGCAAACCGCGGCCTCCCCAGGAACCCCTAAGCTGTCTTCTAGTTTTAGAAGGGGTAAGGCTGCAAATGGCTTCTTCCCTGTCCTGGGATGGGCTCTGCCGACCTTCTGTGAGAACGAAGCCCAGGCAGTCAGTCCAGGCAGGTTACCTTAGTCTGTGACATTTGAGCCTTTTTCTTGGGCACCTTCTGTCCTTTCTTGGCTAAGTAGTTCAGAGGCCTCCTTAGTAGGGCTGGCGAGCAGAATGTGGTCTGCATATTGAAGGAAGGTTCCCTTCTCCAGAGGTAGATCTTTTAGGTTTTAGTTAAGTTTCCCCAAAGACGGTGTGGGAATTTTTGAACCCTTGGGGCAGGACGGCCCCAGCAGTATTGTCTTCGTTGTATGTTGAGTCCTGCCAATCACAAGCCAAACTTTCTTGTGACTTTGGGACTAATGGAATACAGAAGAAGGCATCATCTAAGTCTAATACAGAATACCATGTCCTGGTGGATGGTAGAATGACCAGCAGGGTGTAGGAATTAGGAACTACTGGATGTATATTCTTGGTGGCTTCACTGACTGTCCTGACGTTCTTTACCAGATACCCAGCAGCCCTCGGGGCTCTCGTGGTCGGGGCCCTTCCAGGATATGGAGTTCACCTGGGCAGTTACCCAGCAGCTCACGGGGCTCTCGTGGTCAGGCCCCTCCCAGGCTATGGAGCTCATCTGGACAGGTACCCAGCAGCCCACGGGGCTCTCGTGGTCAGGCCCCTACACGGGTATGGAGCTCACCTGGGCAGGCACCCAGCAAACCCGGGCACACAGGAACCGTGCACATAGCCCTCATTGCAGAGCGCCCCCAGCCCACCTGTCGGTTGAGCTGACACAGAGCACCTCAGAGCAGGACTTGAACTAAGAAACAGCAGCTCCGACGGGTCTGTGACCCTGGGCATCACTCTGTGCAGCCTCCCTCTGCCTGGTCTTCCAGAGGCTTCCACTGCAGCCGGGGCACCAGGCCTCTGTCTCCACCCGCCACCCCTCCTCTCCCTGACTCCTGGGTTCCTCTCATTAGGAGAGGGTCTTCTTGAAGTTGTCTCCCACTCATGCGCCAGATAAAATGATTAGAAAACAAGCCAGGGCTGCAGCCCCTTGTCTCTCCTGACTCTCAGGAGCCCACACCTGTTCCTTGTACGTGGCCCGTGCAGCAAGGTCCATTTTCTGCAAATGTGAGCTGCTGAGGGGTGAGGATTGGCTGACCCGGCGGGCCAGCCCTCCCCAGGTGTGCCTGGGTTGAGGTCAATATAAACACCGTTCCAGGCAGCAAGAGCCCCTGCAGCTGTGCCTGACGCCCTATCCTCTGCCCCGTCAGCAGTGCCGGGGCCGGGCTGGTGGGAGGGAGTGAGGGGCCGTGGCTTTTTGGGTGGCCCGGTGTGAGTGGGGCTCTGCTGGACTTTCTGCAGGAGTTGCCAGGCTGCCACCTGCTGAAGAAGAGGATGTGTCACCCATACCTGCTGCTGGAATTGCTCGCCGGGCAGAGGTGAGGAAGGAAAAAAGCAGTGGGGACCGGGCCAGGAGGGGTATCTCAGGCAGGGAAGTGGAAAGCTTCCAGAAGAGCGTCTGGGGCCAGGACCATCCTGGCTGGCCTGCCGGCACCAAGTCGGCCTGCGTGCTGTCGCTGGTGTGGCTCCACGGCCCTTCCTGTAGGCTTTCAAGTCCTTGCACACATTCAGGTGTTTTACCTGGGAAGGGTGGGAACAGTTCAGCAGCAGCTGGCCTGGGGCTCGTTTCACGTTTACTCACAGACGCCTCGGCACGGTCCCCCAAGCTTTGCCATGAGGACGCTCCTTGCAGGGGGGCTGCTGGCTGCATGGGAGACGATTCCCCACCTGTGGCCAACTTCAGAATTGTTTACCACTGGAGCAAGTGCCCTGCCTGGTAGGGTTTTCCTCTGTAGAACTGGTGGGTTCTGATTTGTTTTCCTTTTTTCTTTTTTGGTTCAAGGTAGGTTTTATTCCTATTTTTTGTATTTATAGATATAAGCATGGAAATAATTGATTCATATAAATACACCTTTGGGAAGGGAGGAACTTCTTTTTCTGTTTTATTTTTTAAATTGTATTTATTTTTTTTTTTTATTTTTGAATTTTAGTTTTTTATACAGCAGGTTCTTATTGGTTATCTATTTTATACATATAAATGTATACATGTCAATCCCAATCTCCCAATTCATCCCACCACCACCCCTCCACGGCTTTCCCCCCTTGGTGTCCATACGTTTGTTCTCTACCTCTGTGTCTCTATTTCTGCCCTGCAAACCGGTTCATCTGTACCGTTTTTCTAGGTTCCACATACATGCAGTAATATACAATATTTGTTTTTCTCTTTCTGACTTACTTCACTCTGTATGACAGTCTCTGGATCCATCGACGTCTCTACAAATGACCCAATTTCCTTCCTTTTTATGGCGGAGAAACGTTCCATTTTATACATGTACCACATCTTTATCCGTTCGTCTGTCTGTGGGCATTTAAGTTGCTTCCATTACCTGGCTATTGTAAATAGTGCTGCAATGAACATTGTGGTGAATGTTTCTGTTTGATTTATGGTTTTCTCTGGGTATATACCCAGTAGTGGCATTGCTGGATCATATGGTAATTCTATTCTTAGATTTTTAAGGAACCTCCATACTATTCTCCATAGTGACTGCGTCAGTTTACATTCCCACCAATAGTGGAAGAGGGTTCCTTTTCTCCAGCCCTCTCCAGCATTTGTTGTTTGTATCTTTTCTGATGAGGCTCATTCTAACAGGTGTGGGGTGATAACCTCGTAGTTTTGATTTGCATTTCTCTAATTAGTGACGTTGAGCACCTTTTCATGTGCTTCTTGGCCATCTCTATGTCCTCTTGGAAGAAATGTCTATTTAGATCTTCTGCCCATTTTTGTATTGGGTCGTTTGTTTTTTTAATATTGAGCTGCATGAGCTGTTTATATATATGGGAGATCAATCCTTTGTCTGTTGATTCGTTTGCAAATATTTTCTCCTATTCTGAGGGCTGTCTTTTCGTCTTGTGTGTAGTTTCCTTTGTTTTGCAAAAGCTTTTACGTTTCATTAGGACCCATTTGTTTATTTTGTTTTTTATTCCATTACTCTAGGAGATGCATCAAAAAAGATCTTGGTTTGGTTTATGTCCGAGAATTCTTCCTGTGTTTTCCTCTAAGTTTTATACTGTCCGGTCTTACATTAAGGTCTCTAATCCATTTTGAATTTATTTTGGTGTATGGTGTTAGGGAGTGTTCGAATTTCATTCTTTTACATGTAGCTGTCTAGTTTTCCCAGCACCACTGACTGAAGAGACTGTCTTTTATCCATTGTATAGTCTTGCCTCCTTTGTCACAGATTAGTTGACCATAGGCGTGTAGGTTTATCTCTGGGCTTTCTTTTTTTCTTTTACACCTTTATTGGTGTATAATTGCTTTACAGGGGTGTGTTAGTTTCTGCTGTATAACAAAGTGAATCAGCTATACATATACCAATATCACACTGTTGTTGTTTTCTGAGAGACACTCCAGGTCAAGTGATGGTCACCCGAGTCGTCCTGGGGGCCCGTTGACCCTGGTTGTCTCTCTGGAGGTTGGGGTTGGAGGGCCTCCTCACTCGAGGTCAGTGTGTCCACGGATGGATCCCTGCAACTTCAGGGCATGGTGGGTGGTTAGGATCACCACGTGGGGTCCTTTTCCCTTAGGAGGGAGCTGGCCTTGCAGGCTGCTGATTTCCAGGTTTTTAGATACCCCCAGTATCCTGGCCGGATGGGGCGGCGGGCCAAGCCCTTGGTGACCGTAGCTTCTCCTACCTGGATGGCATACTTGAGTTGTTACAGTTCAGGTGGTCCCAGTGTTTGCACTAATGCTCCAAGGGCGATTCACCTTCGACCGAGAATGTAAAAGTGAAAGGGTTTAGCTAAATTAGGGAGTTCCAGGGCAAGGGTCTGAAGTGACGGCTCTTTGCATTCTTGAAAGGCTGCTTCTGGATTCTATTCCAAAGGATCATCATCTTTTCGTGTCAGTGTTTCTTATAGAGGCCCAGCTATTAGACTGTAGTTAGGGATCCAGATGCAGCAAACCGCGGCCTCCCCAGGAACCCCTAAGCTGTCTTCTAGTTTTAGAAGGGGTAAGGCTGCAAATGGCTTCTTCCCTGTCCTGGGATGGGCTCTGCCGACCTTCTGTGAGAACGAAGCCCAGGCAGTCAGTCCAGGCAGGTTACCTTAGTCTGTGACATTTGAGCCTTTTTCTTGGGCACCTTCTGTCCTTTCTTGGCTAAGTAGTTCAGAGGCCTCCTTAGTAGGGCTGGCGAGCAGAATGTGGTCTGCATATTGAAGGAAGGTTCCCTTCTCCAGAGGTAGATCTTTTAGGTTTTAGTTAAGTTTCCCCAAAGACGGTGTGGGAATTTTTGAACCCTTGGGGCAGGACGGCCCCAGCAGTATTGTCTTCGTTGTATGTTGAGTCCTGCCAATCACAAGCCAAACTTTCTTGTGACTTTGGGACTAATGGAATACAGAAGAAGGCATCATCTAAGTCTAATACAGAATACCATGTCCTGGTGGATGGTAGAATGACCAGCAGGGTGTAGGAATTAGGAACTACTGGATGTATATTCTTGGTGGCTTCACTGACTGTCCTGACGTTCTTTACCAGATACCCAGCAGCCCTCGGGGCTCTCGTGGTCGGGGCCCTTCCAGGATATGGAGTTCACCTGGGCAGTTACCCAGCAGCTCACGGGGCTCTCGTGGTCAGGCCCCTCCCAGGCTATGGAGCTCATCTGGACAGGTACCCAGCAGCCCACGGGGCTCTCGTGGTCAGGCCCCTACACGGGTATGGAGCTCACCTGGGCAGGCACCCAGCAAGCCCGGGCACACAGGAACCGTGCACATAGCCCTCATTGCAGAGCGCCCCCAGCCCACCTGTCGGTTGAGCTGACACAGAGCACCTCAGAGCAGGACTTGAACTAAGAAACAGCAGCTCCGACGGGTCTGTGACCCTGGGCATCACTCTGTGCAGCCTCCCTCTGCCTGGTCTTCCAGAGGCTTCCACTGCAGCCGGGGCACCAGGCCTCTGTCTCCACCCGCCACCCCTCCTCTCCCTGACTCCTGGGTTCCTCTCATTAGGAGAGGGTCTTCTTGAAGTTGTCTCCCACTCATGCGCCAGATAAAATGATTAGAAAACAAGCCAGGGCTGCAGCCCCTTGTCTCTCCTGACTCTCAGGAGCCCACACCTGTTCCTTGTACGTGGCCCGTGCAGCAAGGTCCATTTTCTGCAAATGTGAGCTGCTGAGGGGTGAGGATTGGCTGACCCGGCGGGCCAGCCCTCCCCAGGTGTGCCTGGGTTGAGGTCAATATAAACACCGTTCCAGGCAGCAAGAGCCCCTGCAGCTGTGCCTGACGCCCTATCCTCTGCCCCGTCAGCAGTGCCGGGGCCGGGCTGGTGGGAGGGAGTGAGGGGCCGTGGCTTTTTGGGTGGCCCGGTGTGAGTGGGGCTCTGCTGGACTTTCTGCAGGAGTTGCCAGGCTGCCACCTGCTGAAGAAGAGGATGTGTCACCCATACCTGCTGCTGGAATTGCTCGCCGGGCAGAGGTGAGGAAGGAAAAAAGCAGTGGGGACCGGGCCAGGAGGGGTATCTCAGGCAGGGAAGTGGAAAGCTTCCAGAAGAGCGTCTGGGGCCAGGACCATCCTGGCTGGCCTGCCGGCACCAAGTCGGCCTGCGTGCTGTCGCTGGTGTGGCTCCACGGCCCTTCCTGTAGGCTTTCAAGTCCTTGCACACATTCAGGTGTTTTACCTGGGAAGGGTGGGAACAGTTCAGCAGCAGCTGGCCTGGGGCTCGTTTCACGTTTACTCACAGACGCCTCGGCACGGTCCCCCAAGCTTTGCCATGAGGACGCTCCTTGCAGGGGGGCTGCTGGCTGCATGGGAGACGATTCCCCACCTGTGGCCAACTTCAGAATTGTTTACCACTGGAGCAAGTGCCCTGCCTGGTAGGGTTTTCCTCTGTAGAACTGGTGGGTTCTGATTTGTTTTCCTTTTTTCTTTTTTGGTTCAAGGTAGGTTTTATTCCTATTTTTTGTATTTATAGATATAAGCATGGAAATAATTGATTCATATAAATACACCTTTGGGAAGGGAGGAACTTCTTTTTCTGTTTTATTTTTTAAATTGTATTTATTTTTTTTTTTATTTTTGAATTTTAGTTTTTTATACAGCAGGTTCTTATTGGTTATCTATTTTATACATATAAATGTATACATGTCAATCCCAATCTCCCAATTCATCCCACCACCACCCCTCCACGGCTTTCCCCCCTTGGTGTCCATACGTTTGTTCTCTACCTCTGTGTCTCTATTTCTGCCCTGCAAACCGGTTCATCTGTACCGTTTTTCTAGGTTCCACATACATGCAGTAATATACAATATTTGTTTTTCTCTTTCTGACTTACTTCACTCTGTATGACAGTCTCTGGATCCATCGACGTCTCTACAAATGACCCAATTTCCTTCCTTTTTATGGCGGAGAAACGTTCCATTTTATACATGTACCACATCTTTATCCGTTCGTCTGTCTGTGGGCATTTAAGTTGCTTCCATTACCTGGCTATTGTAAATAGTGCTGCAATGAACATTGTGGTGAATGTTTCTGTTTGATTTATGGTTTTCTCTGGGTATATACCCAGTAGTGGCATTGCTGGATCATATGGTAATTCTATTCTTAGATTTTTAAGGAACCTCCATACTATTCTCCATAGTGACTGCGTCAGTTTACATTCCCACCAATAGTGGAAGAGGGTTCCTTTTCTCCAGCCCTCTCCAGCATTTGTTGTTTGTATCTTTTCTGATGAGGCTCATTCTAACAGGTGTGGGGTGATAACCTCGTAGTTTTGATTTGCATTTCTCTAATTAGTGACGTTGAGCACCTTTTCATGTGCTTCTTGGCCATCTCTATGTCCTCTTGGAAGAAATGTCTATTTAGATCTTCTGCCCATTTTTGTATTGGGTCGTTTGTTTTTTTAATATTGAGCTGCATGAGCTGTTTATATATATGGGAGATCAATCCTTTGTCTGTTGATTCGTTTGCAAATATTTTCTCCTATTCTGAGGGCTGTCTTTTCGTCTTGTGTGTAGTTTCCTTTGTTTTGCAAAAGCTTTTACGTTTCATTAGGACCCATTTGTTTATTTTGTTTTTTATTCCATTACTCTAGGAGATGCATCAAAAAAGATCTTGGTTTGGTTTATGTCCGAGAATTCTTCCTGTGTTTTCCTCTAAGTTTTATACTGTCCGGTCTTACATTAAGGTCTCTAATCCATTTTGAATTTATTTTGGTGTATGGTGTTAGGGAGTGTTCGAATTTCATTCTTTTACATGTAGCTGTCTAGTTTTCCCAGCACCACTGACTGAAGAGACTGTCTTTTATCCATTGTATAGTCTTGCCTCCTTTGTCACAGATTAGTTGACCATAGGCGTGTAGGTTTATCTCTGGGCTTTCTTTTTTTCTTTTACACCTTTATTGGTGTATAATTGCTTTACAGGGGTGTGTTAGTTTCTGCTGTATAACAAAGTGAATCAGCTATACATATACCAATATCACACTGTTGTTGTTTTCTGAGAGACACTCCAGGTCAAGTGATGGTCACCCGAGTCGTCCTGGGGGCCCGTTGACCCTGGTTGTCTCTCTGGAGGTTGGGGTTGGAGGGCCTCCTCACTCGAGGTCAGTGTGTCCACGGATGGATCCCTGCAACTTCAGGGCATGGTGGGTGGTTAGGATCACCACGTGGGGTCCTTTTCCCTTAGGAGGGAGCTGGCCTTGCAGGCTGCTGATTTCCAGGTTTTTAGATACCCCCAGTATCCTGGCCGGATGGGGCGGCGGGCCAAGCCCTTGGTGACCGTAGCTTCTCCTACCTGGATGGCATACTTGAGTTGTTACAGTTCAGGTGGTCCCAGTGTTTGCACTAATGCTCCAAGGGCGATTCACCTTCGACCGAGAATGTAAAAGTGAAAGGGTTTAGCTAAATTAGGGAGTTCCAGGGCAAGGGTCTGAAGTGACGGCTCTTTGCATTCTTGAAAGGCTGCTTCTGGATTCTATTCCAAAGGATCATCATCTTTTCGTGTCAGTGTTTCTTATAGAGGCCCAGCTATTAGACTGTAGTTAGGGATCCAGATGCAGCAAACCGCGGCCTCCCCAGGAACCCCTAAGCTGTCTTCTAGTTTTAGAAGGGGTAAGGCTGCAAATGGCTTCTTCCCTGTCCTGGGATGGGCTCTGCCGACCTTCTGTGAGAACGAAGCCCAGGCAGTCAGTCCAGGCAGGTTACCTTAGTCTGTGACATTTGAGCCTTTTTCTTGGGCACCTTCTGTCCTTTCTTGGCTAAGTAGTTCAGAGGCCTCCTTAGTAGGGCTGGCGAGCAGAATGTGGTCTGCATATTGAAGGAAGGTTCCCTTCTCCAGAGGTAGATCTTTTAGGTTTTAGTTAAGTTTCCCCAAAGACGGTGTGGGAATTTTTGAACCCTTGGGGCAGGACGGCCCCAGCAGTATTGTCTTCGTTGTATGTTGAGTCCTGCCAATCACAAGCCAAACTTTCTTGTGACTTTGGGACTAATGGAATACAGAAGAAGGCATCATCTAAGTCTAATACAGAATACCATGTCCTGGTGGATGGTAGAATGACCAGCAGGGTGTAGGAATTAGGAACTACTGGATGTATATTCTTGGTGGCTTCACTGACTGTCCTGACGTTCTTTACCAGATACCCAGCAGCCCTCGGGGCTCTCGTGGTCGGGGCCCTTCCAGGATATGGAGTTCACCTGGGCAGTTACCCAGCAGCTCACGGGGCTCTCGTGGTCAGGCCCCTCCCAGGCTATGGAGCTCATCTGGACAGGTACCCAGCAGCCCACGGGGCTCTCGTGGTCAGGCCCCTACACGGGTATGGAGCTCACCTGGGCAGGCACCCAGCAAGCCCGGGCACACAGGAACCGTGCACATAGCCCTCATTGCAGAGCGCCCCCAGCCCACCTGTCGGTTGAGCTGACACAGAGCACCTCAGAGCAGGACTTGAACTAAGAAACAGCAGCTCCGACGGGTCTGTGACCCTGGGCATCACTCTGTGCAGCCTCCCTCTGCCTGGTCTTCCAGAGGCTTCCACTGCAGCCGGGGCACCAGGCCTCTGTCTCCACCCGCCACCCCTCCTCTCCCTGACTCCTGGGTTCCTCTCATTAGGAGAGGGTCTTCTTGAAGTTGTCTCCCACTCATGCGCCAGATAAAATGATTAGAAAACAAGCCAGGGCTGCAGCCCCTTGTCTCTCCTGACTCTCAGGAGCCCACACCTGTTCCTTGTACGTGGCCCGTGCAGCAAGGTCCATTTTCTGCAAATGTGAGCTGCTGAGGGGTGAGGATTGGCTGACCCGGCGGGCCAGCCCTCCCCAGGTGTGCCTGGGTTGAGGTCAATATAAACACCGTTCCAGGCAGCAAGAGCCCCTGCAGCTGTGCCTGACGCCCTATCCTCTGCCCCGTCAGCAGTGCCGGGGCCGGGCTGGTGGGAGGGAGTGAGGGGCCGTGGCTTTTTGGGTGGCCCGGTGTGAGTGGGGCTCTGCTGGACTTTCTGCAGGAGTTGCCAGGCTGCCACCTGCTGAAGAAGAGGATGTGTCACCCATACCTGCTGCTGGAATTGCTCGCCGGGCAGAGGTGAGGAAGGAAAAAAGCAGTGGGGACCGGGCCAGGAGGGGTATCTCAGGCAGGGAAGTGGAAAGCTTCCAGAAGAGCGTCTGGGGCCAGGACCATCCTGGCTGGCCTGCCGGCACCAAGTCGGCCTGCGTGCTGTCGCTGGTGTGGCTCCACGGCCCTTCCTGTAGGCTTTCAAGTCCTTGCACACATTCAGGTGTTTTACCTGGGAAGGGTGGGAACAGTTCAGCAGCAGCTGGCCTGGGGCTCGTTTCACGTTTACTCACAGACGCCTCGGCACGGTCCCCCAAGCTTTGCCATGAGGACGCTCCTTGCAGGGGGGCTGCTGGCTGCATGGGAGACGATTCCCCACCTGTGGCCAACTTCAGAATTGTTTACCACTGGAGCAAGTGCCCTGCCTGGTAGGGTTTTCCTCTGTAGAACTGGTGGGTTCTGATTTGTTTTCCTTTTTTCTTTTTTGGTTCAAGGTAGGTTTTATTCCTATTTTTTGTATTTATAGATATAAGCATGGAAATAATTGATTCATATAAATACACCTTTGGGAAGGGAGGAACTTCTTTTTCTGTTTTATTTTTTAAATTGTATTTATTTTTTTTTTTATTTTTGAATTTTAGTTTTTTATACAGCAGGTTCTTATTGGTTATCTATTTTATACATATAAATGTATACATGTCAATCCCAATCTCCCAATTCATCCCACCACCACCCCTCCACGGCTTTCCCCCCTTGGTGTCCATACGTTTGTTCTCTACCTCTGTGTCTCTATTTCTGCCCTGCAAACCGGTTCATCTGTACCGTTTTTCTAGGTTCCACATACATGCAGTAATATACAATATTTGTTTTTCTCTTTCTGACTTACTTCACTCTGTATGACAGTCTCTGGATCCATCGACGTCTCTACAAATGACCCAATTTCCTTCCTTTTTATGGCGGAGAAACGTTCCATTTTATACATGTACCACATCTTTATCCGTTCGTCTGTCTGTGGGCATTTAAGTTGCTTCCATTACCTGGCTATTGTAAATAGTGCTGCAATGAACATTGTGGTGAATGTTTCTGTTTGATTTATGGTTTTCTCTGGGTATATACCCAGTAGTGGCATTGCTGGATCATATGGTAATTCTATTCTTAGATTTTTAAGGAACCTCCATACTATTCTCCATAGTGACTGCGTCAGTTTACATTCCCACCAATAGTGGAAGAGGGTTCCTTTTCTCCAGCCCTCTCCAGCATTTGTTGTTTGTATCTTTTCTGATGAGGCTCATTCTAACAGGTGTGGGGTGATAACCTCGTAGTTTTGATTTGCATTTCTCTAATTAGTGACGTTGAGCACCTTTTCATGTGCTTCTTGGCCATCTCTATGTCCTCTTGGAAGAAATGTCTATTTAGATCTTCTGCCCATTTTTGTATTGGGTCGTTTGTTTTTTTAATATTGAGCTGCATGAGCTGTTTATATATATGGGAGATCAATCCTTTGTCTGTTGATTCGTTTGCAAATATTTTCTCCTATTCTGAGGGCTGTCTTTTCGTCTTGTGTGTAGTTTCCTTTGTTTTGCAAAAGCTTTTACGTTTCATTAGGACCCATTTGTTTATTTTGTTTTTTATTCCATTACTCTAGGAGATGCATCAAAAAAGATCTTGGTTTGGTTTATGTCCGAGAATTCTTCCTGTGTTTTCCTCTAAGTTTTATACTGTCCGGTCTTACATTAAGGTCTCTAATCCATTTTGAATTTATTTTGGTGTATGGTGTTAGGGAGTGTTCGAATTTCATTCTTTTACATGTAGCTGTCTAGTTTTCCCAGCACCACTGACTGAAGAGACTGTCTTTTATCCATTGTATAGTCTTGCCTCCTTTGTCACAGATTAGTTGACCATAGGCGTGTAGGTTTATCTCTGGGCTTTCTTTTTTTCTTTTACACCTTTATTGGTGTATAATTGCTTTACAGGGGTGTGTTAGTTTCTGCTGTATAACAAAGTGAATCAGCTATACATATACCAATATCACACTGTTGTTGTTTTCTGAGAGACACTCCAGGTCAAGTGATGGTCACCCGAGTCGTCCTGGGGGCCCGTTGACCCTGGTTGTCTCTCTGGAGGTTGGGGTTGGAGGGCCTCCTCACTCGAGGTCAGTGTGTCCACGGATGGATCCCTGCAACTTCAGGGCATGGTGGGTGGTTAGGATCACCACGTGGGGTCCTTTTCCCTTAGGAGGGAGCTGGCCTTGCAGGCTGCTGATTTCCAGGTTTTTAGATACCCCCAGTATCCTGGCCGGATGGGGCGGCGGGCCAAGCCCTTGGTGACCGTAGCTTCTCCTACCTGGATGGCATACTTGAGTTGTTACAGTTCAGGTGGTCCCAGTGTTTGCACTAATGCTCCAAGGGCGATTCACCTTCGACCGAGAATGTAAAAGTGAAAGGGTTTAGCTAAATTAGGGAGTTCCAGGGCAAGGGTCTGAAGTGACGGCTCTTTGCATTCTTGAAAGGCTGCTTCTGGATTCTATTCCAAAGGATCATCATCTTTTCGTGTCAGTGTTTCTTATAGAGGCCCAGCTATTAGACTGTAGTTAGGGATCCAGATGCAGCAAACCGCGGCCTCCCCAGGAACCCCTAAGCTGTCTTCTAGTTTTAGAAGGGGTAAGGCTGCAAATGGCTTCTTCCCTGTCCTGGGATGGGCTCTGCCGACCTTCTGTGAGAACGAAGCCCAGGCAGTCAGTCCAGGCAGGTTACCTTAGTCTGTGACATTTGAGCCTTTTTCTTGGGCACCTTCTGTCCTTTCTTGGCTAAGTAGTTCAGAGGCCTCCTTAGTAGGGCTGGCGAGCAGAATGTGGTCTGCATATTGAAGGAAGGTTCCCTTCTCCAGAGGTAGATCTTTTAGGTTTTAGTTAAGTTTCCCCAAAGACGGTGTGGGAATTTTTGAACCCTTGGGGCAGGACGGCCCCAGCAGTATTGTCTTCGTTGTATGTTGAGTCCTGCCAATCACAAGCCAAACTTTCTTGTGACTTTGGGACTAATGGAATACAGAAGAAGGCATCATCTAAGTCTAATACAGAATACCATGTCCTGGTGGATGGTAGAATGACCAGCAGGGTGTAGGAATTAGGAACTACTGGATGTATATTCTTGGTGGCTTCACTGACTGTCCTGACGTTCTTTACCAGATACCCAGCAGCCCTCGGGGCTCTCGTGGTCGGGGCCCTTCCAGGATATGGAGTTCACCTGGGCAGTTACCCAGCAGCTCACGGGGCTCTCGTGGTCAGGCCCCTCCCAGGCTATGGAGCTCATCTGGACAGGTACCCAGCAGCCCACGGGGCTCTCGTGGTCAGGCCCCTACACGGGTATGGAGCTCACCTGGGCAGGCACCCAGCAAACCCGGGCACACAGGAACCGTGCACATAGCCCTCATTGCAGAGCGCCCCCAGCCCACCTGTCGGTTGAGCTGACACAGAGCACCTCAGAGCAGGACTTGAACTAAGAAACAGCAGCTCCGACGGGTCTGTGACCCTGGGCATCACTCTGTGCAGCCTCCCTCTGCCTGGTCTTCCAGAGGCTTCCACTGCAGCCGGGGCACCAGGCCTCTGTCTCCACCCGCCACCCCTCCTCTCCCTGACTCCTGGGTTCCTCTCATTAGGAGAGGGTCTTCTTGAAGTTGTCTCCCACTCATGCGCCAGATAAAATGATTAGAAAACAAGCCAGGGCTGCAGCCCCTTGTCTCTCCTGACTCTCAGGAGCCCACACCTGTTCCTTGTACGTGGCCCGTGCAGCAAGGTCCATTTTCTGCAAATGTGAGCTGCTGAGGGGTGAGGATTGGCTGACCCGGCGGGCCAGCCCTCCCCAGGTGTGCCTGGGTTGAGGTCAATATAAACACCGTTCCAGGCAGCAAGAGCCCCTGCAGCTGTGCCTGACGCCCTATCCTCTGCCCCGTCAGCAGTGCCGGGGCCGGGCTGGTGGGAGGGAGTGAGGGGCCGTGGCTTTTTGGGTGGCCCGGTGTGAGTGGGGCTCTGCTGGACTTTCTGCAGGAGTTGCCAGGCTGCCACCTGCTGAAGAAGAGGATGTGTCACCCATACCTGCTGCTGGAATTGCTCGCCGGGCAGAGGTGAGGAAGGAAAAAAGCAGTGGGGACCGGGCCAGGAGGGGTATCTCAGGCAGGGAAGTGGAAAGCTTCCAGAAGAGCGTCTGGGGCCAGGACCATCCTGGCTGGCCTGCCGGCACCAAGTCGGCCTGCGTGCTGTCGCTGGTGTGGCTCCACGGCCCTTCCTGTAGGCTTTCAAGTCCTTGCACACATTCAGGTGTTTTACCTGGGAAGGGTGGGAACAGTTCAGCAGCAGCTGGCCTGGGGCTCGTTTCACGTTTACTCACAGACGCCTCGGCACGGTCCCCCAAGCTTTGCCATGAGGACGCTCCTTGCAGGGGGGCTGCTGGCTGCATGGGAGACGATTCCCCACCTGTGGCCAACTTCAGAATTGTTTACCACTGGAGCAAGTGCCCTGCCTGGTAGGGTTTTCCTCTGTAGAACTGGTGGGTTCTGATTTGTTTTCCTTTTTTCTTTTTTGGTTCAAGGTAGGTTTTATTCCTATTTTTTGTATTTATAGATATAAGCATGGAAATAATTGATTCATATAAATACACCTTTGGGAAGGGAGGAACTTCTTTTTCTGTTTTATTTTTTAAATTGTATTTATTTTTTTTTTATTTTTGAATTTTAGTTTTTTATACAGCAGGTTCTTATTGGTTATCTATTTTATACATATAAATGTATACATGTCAATCCCAATCTCCCAATTCATCCCACCACCACCCCTCCACGGCTTTCCCCCCTTGGTGTCCATACGTTTGTTCTCTACCTCTGTGTCTCTATTTCTGCCCTGCAAACCGGTTCATCTGTACCGTTTTTCTAGGTTCCACATACATGCAGTAATATACAATATTTGTTTTTCTCTTTCTGACTTACTTCACTCTGTATGACAGTCTCTGGATCCATCGACGTCTCTACAAATGACCCAATTTCCTTCCTTTTTATGGCGGAGAAACGTTCCATTTTATACATGTACCACATCTTTATCCGTTCGTCTGTCTGTGGGCATTTAAGTTGCTTCCATTACCTGGCTATTGTAAATAGTGCTGCAATGAACATTGTGGTGAATGTTTCTGTTTGATTTATGGTTTTCTCTGGGTATATACCCAGTAGTGGCATTGCTGGATCATATGGTAATTCTATTCTTAGATTTTTAAGGAACCTCCATACTATTCTCCATAGTGACTGCGTCAGTTTACATTCCCACCAATAGTGGAAGAGGGTTCCTTTTCTCCAGCCCTCTCCAGCATTTGTTGTTTGTATCTTTTCTGATGAGGCTCATTCTAACAGGTGTGGGGTGATAACCTCGTAGTTTTGATTTGCATTTCTCTAATTAGTGACGTTGAGCACCTTTTCATGTGCTTCTTGGCCATCTCTATGTCCTCTTGGAAGAAATGTCTATTTAGATCTTCTGCCCATTTTTGTATTGGGTCGTTTGTTTTTTTAATATTGAGCTGCATGAGCTGTTTATATATATGGGAGATCAATCCTTTGTCTGTTGATTCGTTTGCAAATATTTTCTCCTATTCTGAGGGCTGTCTTTTCGTCTTGTGTGTAGTTTCCTTTGTTTTGCAAAAGCTTTTACGTTTCATTAGGACCCATTTGTTTATTTTGTTTTTTATTCCATTACTCTAGGAGATGCATCAAAAAAGATCTTGGTTTGGTTTATGTCCGAGAATTCTTCCTGTGTTTTCCTCTAAGTTTTATACTGTCCGGTCTTACATTAAGGTCTCTAATCCATTTTGAATTTATTTTGGTGTATGGTGTTAGGGAGTGTTCGAATTTCATTCTTTTACATGTAGCTGTCTAGTTTTCCCAGCACCACTGACTGAAGAGACTGTCTTTTATCCATTGTATAGTCTTGCCTCCTTTGTCACAGATTAGTTGACCATAGGCGTGTAGGTTTATCTCTGGGCTTTCTTTTTTTCTTTTACACCTTTATTGGTGTATAATTGCTTTACAGGGGTGTGTTAGTTTCTGCTGTATAACAAAGTGAATCAGCTATACATATACCAATATCACACTGTTGTTGTTTTCTGAGAGACACTCCAGGTCAAGTGATGGTCACCCGAGTCGTCCTGGGGGCCCGTTGACCCTGGTTGTCTCTCTGGAGGTTGGGGTTGGAGGGCCTCCTCACTCGAGGTCAGTGTGTCCACGGATGGATCCCTGCAACTTCAGGGCATGGTGGGTGGTTAGGATCACCACGTGGGGTCCTTTTCCCTTAGGAGGGAGCTGGCCTTGCAGGCTGCTGATTTCCAGGTTTTTAGATACCCCCAGTATCCTGGCCGGATGGGGCGGCGGGCCAAGCCCTTGGTGACCGTAGCTTCTCCTACCTGGATGGCATACTTGAGTTGTTACAGTTCAGGTGGTCCCAGTGTTTGCACTAATGCTCCAAGGGCGATTCACCTTCGACCGAGAATGTAAAAGTGAAAGGGTTTAGCTAAATTAGGGAGTTCCAGGGCAAGGGTCTGAAGTGACGGCTCTTTGCATTCTTGAAAGGCTGCTTCTGGATTCTATTCCAAAGGATCATCATCTTTTCGTGTCAGTGTTTCTTATAGAGGCCCAGCTATTAGACTGTAGTTAGGGATCCAGATGCAGCAAACCGCGGCCTCCCCAGGAACCCCTAAGCTGTCTTCTAGTTTTAGAAGGGGTAAGGCTGCAAATGGCTTCTTCCCTGTCCTGGGATGGGCTCTGCCGACCTTCTGTGAGAACGAAGCCCAGGCAGTCAGTCCAGGCAGGTTACCTTAGTCTGTGACATTTGAGCCTTTTTCTTGGGCACCTTCTGTCCTTTCTTGGCTAAGTAGTTCAGAGGCCTCCTTAGTAGGGCTGGCGAGCAGAATGTGGTCTGCATATTGAAGGAAGGTTCCCTTCTCCAGAGGTAGATCTTTTAGGTTTTAGTTAAGTTTCCCCAAAGACGGTGTGGGAATTTTTGAACCCTTGGGGCAGGACGGCCCCAGCAGTATTGTCTTCGTTGTATGTTGAGTCCTGCCAATCACAAGCCAAACTTTCTTGTGACTTTGGGACTAATGGAATACAGAAGAAGGCATCATCTAAGTCTAATACAGAATACCATGTCCTGGTGGATGGTAGAATGACCAGCAGGGTGTAGGAATTAGGAACTACTGGATGTATATTCTTGGTGGCTTCACTGACTGTCCTGACGTTCTTTACCAGATACCCAGCAGCCCTCGGGGCTCTCGTGGTCGGGGCCCTTCCAGGATATGGAGTTCACCTGGGCAGTTACCCAGCAGCTCACGGGGCTCTCGTGGTCAGGCCCCTCCCAGGCTATGGAGCTCATCTGGACAGGTACCCAGCAGCCCACGGGGCTCTCGTGGTCAGGCCCCTACACGGGTATGGAGCTCACCTGGGCAGGCACCCAGCAAACCCGGGCACACAGGAACCGTGCACATAGCCCTCATTGCAGAGCGCCCCCAGCCCACCTGTCGGTTGAGCTGACACAGAGCACCTCAGAGCAGGACTTGAACTAAGAAACAGCAGCTCCGACGGGTCTGTGACCCTGGGCATCACTCTGTGCAGCCTCCCTCTGCCTGGTCTTCCAGAGGCTTCCACTGCAGCCGGGGCACCAGGCCTCTGTCTCCACCCGCCACCCCTCCTCTCCCTGACTCCTGGGTTCCTCTCATTAGGAGAGGGTCTTCTTGAAGTTGTCTCCCACTCATGCGCCAGATAAAATGATTAGAAAACAAGCCAGGGCTGCAGCCCCTTGTCTCTCCTGACTCTCAGGAGCCCACACCTGTTCCTTGTACGTGGCCCGTGCAGCAAGGTCCATTTTCTGCAAATGTGAGCTGCTGAGGGGTGAGGATTGGCTGACCCGGCGGGCCAGCCCTCCCCAGGTGTGCCTGGGTTGAGGTCAATATAAACACCGTTCCAGGCAGCAAGAGCCCCTGCAGCTGTGCCTGACGCCCTATCCTCTGCCCCGTCAGCAGTGCCGGGGCCGGGCTGGTGGGAGGGAGTGAGGGGCCGTGGCTTTTTGGGTGGCCCGGTGTGAGTGGGGCTCTGCTGGACTTTCTGCAGGAGTTGCCAGGCTGCCACCTGCTGAAGAAGAGGATGTGTCACCCATACCTGCTGCTGGAATTGCTCGCCGGGCAGAGGTGAGGAAGGAAAAAAGCAGTGGGGACCGGGCCAGGAGGGGTATCTCAGGCAGGGAAGTGGAAAGCTTCCAGAAGAGCGTCTGGGGCCAGGACCATCCTGGCTGGCCTGCCGGCACCAAGTCGGCCTGCGTGCTGTCGCTGGTGTGGCTCCACGGCCCTTCCTGTAGGCTTTCAAGTCCTTGCACACATTCAGGTGTTTTACCCGGGAAGGGTGGGAACAGTTCAGCAGTAGCTGGCCTGGGGCTCGTTTCACGTTTACTCACAGACGCCTCGGCACGGTCCCCCAAGCTTTGCCATGAGGACGCTCCTTGCAGGGGGGCTGCTGGCTGCATGGGAGACGATTCCCCACCTGTGGCCAACTTCAGAATTGTTTACCACTGGAGCAAGTGCCCTGCCTGGTAGGGTTTTCCTCTGTAGAACTGGTGGGTTCTGATTTGTTTTCCTTTTTTCTTTTTTGGTTCAAGGTAGGTTTTATTCCTATTTTTTGTATTTATAGATATAAGCATGGAAATAATTGATTCATATAAATACACCTTTGGGAAGGGAGGAACTTCTTTTTCTGTTTTATTTTTTAAATTGTATTTATTTTTTTTTTTTATTTTTGAATTTTAGTTTTTTATACAGCAGGTTCTTATTGGTTATCTATTTTATACATATAAATGTATACATGTCAATCCCAATCTCCCAATTCATCCCACCACCACCCCTCCACGGCTTTCCCCCCTTGGTGTCCATACGTTTGTTCTCTACCTCTGTGTCTCTATTTCTGCCCTGCAAACCGGTTCATCTGTACCGTTTTTCTAGGTTCCACATACATGCAGTAATATACAATATTTGTTTTTCTCTTTCTGACTTACTTCACTCTGTATGACAGTCTCTGGATCCATCGACGTCTCTACAAATGACCCAATTTCCTTCCTTTTTATGGCGGAGAAACGTTCCATTTTATACATGTACCACATCTTTATCCGTTCGTCTGTCTGTGGGCATTTAAGTTGCTTCCATTACCTGGCTATTGTAAATAGTGCTGCAATGAACATTGTGGTGAATGTTTCTGTTTGATTTATGGTTTTCTCTGGGTATATACCCAGTAGTGGCATTGCTGGATCATATGGTAATTCTATTCTTAGATTTTTAAGGAACCTCCATACTATTCTCCATAGTGACTGCGTCAGTTTACATTCCCACCAATAGTGGAAGAGGGTTCCTTTTCTCCAGCCCTCTCCAGCATTTGTTGTTTGTATCTTTTCTGATGAGGCTCATTCTAACAGGTGTGGGGTGATAACCTCGTAGTTTTGATTTGCATTTCTCTAATTAGTGACGTTGAGCACCTTTTCATGTGCTTCTTGGCCATCTCTATGTCCTCTTGGAAGAAATGTCTATTTAGATCTTCTGCCCATTTTTGTATTGGGTCGTTTGTTTTTTTAATATTGAGCTGCATGAGCTGTTTATATATATGGGAGATCAATCCTTTGTCTGTTGATTCGTTTGCAAATATTTTCTCCTATTCTGAGGGCTGTCTTTTCGTCTTGTGTGTAGTTTCCTTTGTTTTGCAAAAGCTTTTACGTTTCATTAGGACCCATTTGTTTATTTTGTTTTTTATTCCATTACTCTAGGAGATGCATCAAAAAAGATCTTGGTTTGGTTTATGTCCGAGAATTCTTCCTGTGTTTTCCTCTAAGTTTTATACTGTCCGGTCTTACATTAAGGTCTCTAATCCATTTTGAATTTATTTTGGTGTATGGTGTTAGGGAGTGTTCGAATTTCATTCTTTTACATGTAGCTGTCTAGTTTTCCCAGCACCACTGACTGAAGAGACTGTCTTTTATCCATTGTATAGTCTTGCCTCCTTTGTCACAGATTAGTTGACCATAGGCGTGTAGGTTTATCTCTGGGCTTTCTTTTTTTCTTTTACACCTTTATTGGTGTATAATTGCTTTACAGGGGTGTGTTAGTTTCTGCTGTATAACAAAGTGAATCAGCTATACATATACCAATATCACACTGTTGTTGTTTTCTGAGAGACACTCCAGGTCAAGTGATGGTCACCCGAGTCGTCCTGGGGGCCCGTTGACCCTGGTTGTCTCTCTGGAGGTTGGGGTTGGAGGGCCTCCTCACTCGAGGTCAGTGTGTCCACGGATGGATCCCTGCAACTTCAGGGCATGGTGGGTGGTTAGGATCACCACGTGGGGTCCTTTTCCCTTAGGAGGGAGCTGGCCTTGCAGGCTGCTGATTTCCAGGTTTTTAGATACCCCCAGTATCCTGGCCGGATGGGGCGGCGGGCCAAGCCCTTGGTGACCGTAGCTTCTCCTACCTGGATGGCATACTTGAGTTGTTACAGTTCAGGTGGTCCCAGTGTTTGCACTAATGCTCCAAGGGCGATTCACCTTCGACCGAGAATGTAAAAGTGAAAGGGTTTAGCTAAATTAGGGAGTTCCAGGGCAAGGGTCTGAAGTGACGGCTCTTTGCATTCTTGAAAGGCTGCTTCTGGATTCTATTCCAAAGGATCATCATCTTTTCGTGTCAGTGTTTCTTATAGAGGCCCAGCTATTAGACTGTAGTTAGGGATCCAGATGCAGCAAACCGCGGCCTCCCCAGGAACCCCTAAGCTGTCTTCTAGTTTTAGAAGGGGTAAGGCTGCAAATGGCTTCTTCCCTGTCCTGGGATGGGCTCTGCCGACCTTCTGTGAGAACGAAGCCCAGGCAGTCAGTCCAGGCAGGTTACCTTAGTCTGTGACATTTGAGCCTTTTTCTTGGGCACCTTCTGTCCTTTCTTGGCTAAGTAGTTCAGAGGCCTCCTTAGTAGGGCTGGCGAGCAGAATGTGGTCTGCATATTGAAGGAAGGTTCCCTTCTCCAGAGGTAGATCTTTTAGGTTTTAGTTAAGTTTCCCCAAAGACGGTGTGGGAATTTTTGAACCCTTGGGGCAGGACGGCCCCAGCAGTATTGTCTTCGTTGTATGTTGAGTCCTGCCAATCACAAGCCAAACTTTCTTGTGACTTTGGGACTAATGGAATACAGAAGAAGGCATCATCTAAGTCTAATACAGAATACCATGTCCTGGTGGATGGTAGAATGACCAGCAGGGTGTAGGAATTAGGAACTACTGGATGTATATTCTTGGTGGCTTCACTGACTGTCCTGACGTTCTTTACCAGATACCCAGCAGCCCTCGGGGCTCTCGTGGTCGGGGCCCTTCCAGGATATGGAGTTCACCTGGGCAGTTACCCAGCAGCTCACGGGGCTCTCGTGGTCAGGCCCCTCCCAGGCTATGGAGCTCATCTGGACAGGTACCCAGCAGCCCACGGGGCTCTCGTGGTCAGGCCCCTACACGGGTATGGAGCTCACCTGGGCAGGCACCCAGCAAACCCGGGCACACAGGAACCGTGCACATAGCCCTCATTGCAGAGCGCCCCCAGCCCACCTGTCGGTTGAGCTGACACAGAGCACCTCAGAGCAGGACTTGAACTAAGAAACAGCAGCTCCGACGGGTCTGTGACCCTGGGCATCACTCTGTGCAGCCTCCCTCTGCCTGGTCTTCCAGAGGCTTCCACTGCAGCCGGGGCACCAGGCCTCTGTCTCCACCCGCCACCCCTCCTCTCCCTGACTCCTGGGTTCCTCTCATTAGGAGAGGGTCTTCTTGAAGTTGTCTCCCACTCATGCGCCAGATAAAATGATTAGAAAACAAGCCAGGGCTGCAGCCCCTTGTCTCTCCTGACTCTCAGGAGCCCACACCTGTTCCTTGTACGTGGCCCGTGCAGCAAGGTCCATTTTCTGCAAATGTGAGCTGCTGAGGGGTGAGGATTGGCTGACCCGGCGGGCCAGCCCTCCCCAGGTGTGCCTGGGTTGAGGTCAATATAAACACCGTTCCAGGCAGCAAGAGCCCCTGCAGCTGTGCCTGACGCCCTATCCTCTGCCCCGTCAGCAGTGCCGGGGCCGGGCTGGTGGGAGGGAGTGAGGGGCCGTGGCTTTTTGGGTGGCCCGGTGTGAGTGGGGCTCTGCTGGACTTTCTGCAGGAGTTGCCAGGCTGCCACCTGCTGAAGAAGAGGATGTGTCACCCATACCTGCTGCTGGAATTGCTCGCCGGGCAGAGGTGAGGAAGGAAAAAAGCAGTGGGGACCGGGCCAGGAGGGGTATCTCAGGCAGGGAAGTGGAAAGCTTCCAGAAGAGCGTCTGGGGCCAGGACCATCCTGGCTGGCCTGCCGGCACCAAGTCGGCCTGCGTGCTGTCGCTGGTGTGGCTCCACGGCCCTTCCTGTAGGCTTTCAAGTCCTTGCACACATTCAGGTGTTTTACCTGGGAAGGGTGGGAACAGTTCAGCAGCAGCTGGCCTGGGGCTCGGTTCACGTTTACTCACAGACGCCTCGGCACGGTCCCCCAAGCTTTGCCATGAGGACGCTCCTTGCAGGGGGGCTGCTGGCTGCATGGGAGACGATTCCCCACCTGTGGCCAACTTCAGAATTGTTTACCACTGGAGCAAGTGCCCTGCCTGGTAGGGTTTTCCTCTGTAGAACTGGTGGGTTCTGATTTGTTTTCCTTTTTTCTTTTTTGGTTCAAGGTAGGTTTTATTCCTATTTTTTGTATTTATAGATATAAGCATGGAAATAATTGATTCATATAAATACACCTTTGGGAAGGGAGGAACTTCTTTTTCTGTTTTATTTTTTAAATTGTATTTATTTTTTTTTTTTATTTTTGAATTTTAGTTTTTTATACAGCAGGTTCTTATTGGTTATCTATTTTATACATATAAATGTATACATGTCAATCCCAATCTCCCAATTCATCCCACCACCACCCCTCCACGGCTTTCCCCCCTTGGTGTCCATACGTTTGTTCTCTACCTCTGTGTCTCTATTTCTGCCCTGCAAACCGGTTCATCTGTACCGTTTTTCTAGGTTCCACATACATGCAGTAATATACAATATTTGTTTTTCTCTTTCTGACTTACTTCACTCTGTATGACAGTCTCTGGATCCATCGACGTCTCTACAAATGACCCAATTTCCTTCCTTTTTATGGCGGAGAAACGTTCCATTTTATACATGTACCACATCTTTATCCGTTCGTCTGTCTGTGGGCATTTAAGTTGCTTCCATTACCTGGCTATTGTAAATAGTGCTGCAATGAACATTGTGGTGAATGTTTCTGTTTGATTTATGGTTTTCTCTGGGTATATACCCAGTAGTGGCATTGCTGGATCATATGGTAATTCTATTCTTAGATTTTTAAGGAACCTCCATACTATTCTCCATAGTGACTGCGTCAGTTTACATTCCCACCAATAGTGGAAGAGGGTTCCTTTTCTCCAGCCCTCTCCAGCATTTGTTGTTTGTATCTTTTCTGATGAGGCTCATTCTAACAGGTGTGGGGTGATAACCTCGTAGTTTTGATTTGCATTTCTCTAATTAGTGACGTTGAGCACCTTTTCATGTGCTTCTTGGCCATCTCTATGTCCTCTTGGAAGAAATGTCTATTTAGATCTTCTGCCCATTTTTGTATTGGGTCGTTTGTTTTTTTAATATTGAGCTGCATGAGCTGTTTATATATATGGGAGATCAATCCTTTGTCTGTTGATTCGTTTGCAAATATTTTCTCCTATTCTGAGGGCTGTCTTTTCGTCTTGTGTGTAGTTTCCTTTGTTTTGCAAAAGCTTTTACGTTTCATTAGGACCCATTTGTTTATTTTGTTTTTTATTCCATTACTCTAGGAGATGCATCAAAAAAGATCTTGGTTTGGTTTATGTCCGAGAATTCTTCCTGTGTTTTCCTCTAAGTTTTATACTGTCCGGTCTTACATTAAGGTCTCTAATCCATTTTGAATTTATTTTGGTGTATGGTGTTAGGGAGTGTTCGAATTTCATTCTTTTACATGTAGCTGTCTAGTTTTCCCAGCACCACTGACTGAAGAGACTGTCTTTTATCCATTGTATAGTCTTGCCTCCTTTGTCACAGATTAGTTGACCATAGGCGTGTAGGTTTATCTCTGGGCTTTCTTTTTTTCTTTTACACCTTTATTGGTGTATAATTGCTTTACAGGGGTGTGTTAGTTTCTGCTGTATAACAAAGTGAATCAGCTATACATATACCAATATCACACTGTTGTTGTTTTCTGAGAGACACTCCAGGTCAAGTGATGGTCACCCGAGTCGTCCTGGGGGCCCGTTGACCCTGGTTGTCTCTCTGGAGGTTGGGGTTGGAGGGCCTCCTCACTCGAGGTCAGTGTGTCCACGGATGGATCCCTGCAACTTCAGGGCATGGTGGGTGGTTAGGATCACCACGTGGGGTCCTTTTCCCTTAGGAGGGAGCTGGCCTTGCAGGCTGCTGATTTCCAGGTTTTTAGATACCCCCAGTATCCTGGCCGGATGGGGCGGCGGGCCAAGCCCTTGGTGACCGTAGCTTCTCCTACCTGGATGGCATACTTGAGTTGTTACAGTTCAGGTGGTCCCAGTGTTTGCACTAATGCTCCAAGGGCGATTCACCTTCGACCGAGAATGTAAAAGTGAAAGGGTTTAGCTAAATTAGGGAGTTCCAGGGCAAGGGTCTGAAGTGACGGCTCTTTGCATTCTTGAAAGGCTGCTTCTGGATTCTATTCCAAAGGATCATCATCTTTTCGTGTCAGTGTTTCTTATAGAGGCCCAGCTATTAGACTGTAGTTAGGGATCCAGATGCAGCAAACCGCGGCCTCCCCAGGAACCCCTAAGCTGTCTTCTAGTTTTAGAAGGGGTAAGGCTGCAAATGGCTTCTTCCCTGTCCTGGGATGGGCTCTGCCGACCTTCTGTGAGAACGAAGCCCAGGCAGTCAGTCCAGGCAGGTTACCTTAGTCTGTGACATTTGAGCCTTTTTCTTGGGCACCTTCTGTCCTTTCTTGGCTAAGTAGTTCAGAGGCCTCCTTAGTAGGGCTGGCGAGCAGAATGTGGTCTGCATATTGAAGGAAGGTTCCCTTCTCCAGAGGTAGATCTTTTAGGTTTTAGTTAAGTTTCCCCAAAGACGGTGTGGGAATTTTTGAACCCTTGGGGCAGGACGGCCCCAGCAGTATTGTCTTCGTTGTATGTTGAGTCCTGCCAATCACAAGCCAAACTTTCTTGTGACTTTGGGACTAATGGAATACAGAAGAAGGCATCATCTAAGTCTAATACAGAATACCATGTCCTGGTGGATGGTAGAATGACCAGCAGGGTGTAGGAATTAGGAACTACTGGATGTATATTCTTGGTGGCTTCACTGACTGTCCTGACGTTCTTTACCAGATACCCAGCAGCCCTCGGGGCTCTCGTGGTCGGGGCCCTTCCAGGATATGGAGTTCACCTGGGCAGTTACCCAGCAGCTCACGGGGCTCTCGTGGTCAGGCCCCTCCCAGGCTATGGAGCTCATCTGGACAGGTACCCAGCAGCCCACGGGGCTCTCGTGGTCAGGCCCCTACATGGGTATGGAGCTCACCTGGGCAGGCACCCAGCAAGTCCGGGCACACAGGAACCGTGCACAGAGCCCTCATTGCAGAGCGCCCCCAGCCCACCTGTCGGTTGAGCTGACACAGAGCACCTCAGAGCAGGACTTGAACTAAGAAACAGCAGCTCCGACGGGTCTGTGACCCTGGGCATCACTCTGTGCAGCCTCCCTCTGCCTGGTCTTCCAGAGGCTTCCACTGCAGCCGGGGCACCAGGCCTCTGTCTCCACCCGCCACCCCTCCTCTCCCTGACTCCTGGGTTCCTCTCATTAGGAGAGGGTCTTCTTGAAGTTGTCTCCCACTCATGCGCCAGATAAAATGATTAGAAAACAAGCCAGGGCTGCAGCCCCTTGTCTCTCCTGGCTCTCAGGAGCCCACACCTGTTCCTTGTACGTGGCCCGTGCAGCAAGGTCCGTTTTCTGCAAATGTGAGCTGCTGAGGGGTGAGGATTGGCTGACCCGGCGGGCCAGCCCTCCCCAGGTGTGCCTGGGTTGAGGTCAATATAAACACCGTTCCGGGCAGCAAGAGCCCCTGCAGCTGTGCCTGACGCCCTATCCTCTGCCCCGTCAGCAGTGCCGGGGCCGGGCTGGTGGGAGGGAGTGAGGGGCCGTGGCTTTTTGGGTGGCCCGGTGTGAGTGGGGCTCTGCTGGACTTTCTGCAGGAGTTGCCAGGCTGCCACCTGCTGAAGAAGAGGATGTGTCACCCATACCTGCTGCTGGAATTGCTCGCCGGGCAGAGGTGAGGAAGGAAAAAAGCAGTGGGGACCGGGCCAGGAGGGGTATCTCAGGCAGGGAAGTGGAAAGCTTCCAGAAGAGCGTCTGGGGCCAGGACCATCCTGGCTGGCCTGCCGGCACCAAGTCGGCCTGCGTGCTGTCGCTGGTGTGGCTCCACGGCCCTTCCTGTAGGCTTTCAAGTCCTTGCACACATTCAGGTGTTTTACCTGGGAAGGGTGGGAACAGTTCAGCAGCAGCTGGCCTGGGGCTCGGTTCACGTTTACTCACAGACGCCTCGGCACGGTCCCCCAAGCTTTGCCATGAGGACGCTCCTTGCAGGGGGGCTGCTGGCTGCATGGGAGACGATTCCCCACCTGTGGCCAACTTCAGAATTGTTTACCACTGGAGCAAGTGCCCTGCCTGGTAGGGTTTTCCTCTGTAGAACTGGTGGGTTCTGATTTGTTTTCCTTTTTTCTTTTTTGGTTCAAGGTAGGTTTTATTCCTATTTTTTGTATTTATAGATATAAGCATGGAAATAATTGATTCATATAAATACACCTTTGGGAAGGGAGGAACTTCTTTTTCTGTTTTATTTTTTAAATTGTATTTATTTATTTTTTTTATTTTTGAATTTTAGTTTTTTATACAGCAGGTTCTTATTGGTTATCTATTTTATACATATAAATGTATACATGTCAATCCCAATCTCCCAATTCATCCCACCACCACCCCTCCACGGCTTTCCCCCCTTGGTGTCCATACGTTTGTTCTCTACCTCTGTGTCTCTATTTCTGCCCTGCAAACCGGTTCATCTGTACCGTTTTTCTAGGTTCCACATACATGCAGTAATATACAATATTTGTTTTTCTCTTTCTGACTTACTTCACTCTGTATGACAGTCTCTGGATCCATCGACGTCTCTACAAATGACCCAATTTCCTTCCTTTTTATGGCGGAGAAACGTTCCATTTTATACATGTACACCACATCTTTATCCGTTCGTCTGTCTGTGGGCATTTAAGTTGCTTCCATTACCTGGCTATTGTAAATAGTGCTGCAATGAACATTGTGGTGAATGTTTCTGTTTGATTTATGGTTTTCCCTGGGTATATACCCAGTAGTGGCATTGCTGGATCATATGGTAATTCTATTCTTAGATTTTTAAGGAACCTCCATACTATTCTCCATAGTGACTGCGTCAGTTTACATTCCCACCAATAGTGGAAGAGGGTTCCTTTTCTCCAGCCCTCTCCAGCATTTGTTGTTTGTATCTTTTCTGATGAGGCTCATTCTAACAGGTGTGGGGTGATAACCTCGTAGTTTTGATTTGCATTTCTCTAATTAGTGACGTTGAGCACCTTTTCATGTGCTTCTTGGCCATCTCTATGTCCTCTTGGAAGAAATGTCTATTTAGATCTTCTGCCCATTTTTGTATTGGGTCGTTTGTTTTTTTAATATTGAGCTGCATGAGCTGTTTATATATATGGGAGATCAATCCTTTGTCTGTTGATTCGTTTGCAAATATTTTCTCCTATTCTGAGGGCTGTCTTTTCGTCTTGTGTGTAGTTTCCTTTGTTTTGCAAAAGCTTTTACGTTTCATTAGGACCCATTTGTTTATTTTGTTTTTTATTCCATTACTCTAGGAGATGCATCAAAAAAGATCTTGGTTTGGTTTATGTCCGAGAATTCTTCCTGTGTTTTCCTCTAAGTTTTATACTGTCCGGTCTTACATTAAGGTCTCTAATCCATTTTGAATTTATTTTGGTGTATGGTGTTAGGGAGTGTTCGAATTTCATTCTT
Source organism: Mesoplodon mirus (assembly GCF_964341445.2). NCBI lineage: Eukaryota > Metazoa > Chordata > Mammalia > Artiodactyla > Ziphiidae > Mesoplodon > Mesoplodon mirus. The sequence continues at coordinate 21,999 of NW_028294508.1, read as the reverse complement.
TTACATGTAGCTGTCTAGTTTTCCCAGCACCACTGACTGAAGAGACTGTCTTTTATCCATTGTATAGTCTTGCCTCCTTTGTCACAGATTAGTTGACCATAGGCGTGTAGGTTTATCTCTGGGCTTTCTTTTTTTCTTTTACACCTTTATTGGTGTATAATTGCTTTACAGGGGTGTGTTAGTTTCTGCTGTATAACAAAGTGAATCAGCTATACATATACCAATATCACACTGTTGTTGTTTTCTGAGAGACACTCCAGGTCAAGTGATGGTCACCCGAGTCGTCCTGGGGGCCCGTTGACCCTGGTTGTCTCTCTGGAGGTTGGGGTTGGAGGGCCTCCTCACTCGAGGTCAGTGTGTCCACGGATGGATCCCTGCAACTTCAGGGCATGGTGGGTGGTTAGGATCACCACGTGGGGTCCTTTTCCCTTAGGAGGGAGCTGGCCTTGCAGGCTGCTGATTTCCAGGTTTTTAGATACCCCCAGTATCCTGGCCGGATGGGGCGGCGGGCCAAGCCCTTGGTGACCGTAGCTTCTCCTACCTGGATGGCATACTTGAGTTGTTACAGTTCAGGTGGTCCCAGTGTTTGCACTAATGCTCCAAGGGCGATTCACCTTCGACCGAGAATGTAAAAGTGAAAGGGTTTAGCTAAATTAGGGAGTTCCAGGGCAAGGGTCTGAAGTGACGGCTCTTTGCATTCTTGAAAGGCTGCTTCTGGATTCTATTCCAAAGGATCATCATCTTTTCGTGTCAGTGTTTCTTATAGAGGCCCAGCTATTAGACTGTAGTTAGGGATCCAGATGCAGCAAACCGCGGCCTCCCCAGGAACCCCTAAGCTGTCTTCTAGTTTTAGAAGGGGTAAGGCTGCAAATGGCTTCTTCCCTGTCCTGGGATGGGCTCTGCCGACCTTCTGTGAGAACGAAGCCCAGGCAGGCAGTCCAGGCAGGTTACCTTAGTCTGTGACATTTGAGCCTTTTTCTTGGGCACCTTCTGTCCTTTCTTGGCTAAGTAGTTCAGAGGCCTCCTTAGTAGGGCTGGCGAGCAGAATGTGGTCTGCATATTGAAGGAAGGTTCCCTTCTCCAGAGGTAGATCTTTTAGGTTTTAGTTAAGTTTCCCCAAAGACGGTGTGGGAATTTTTGAACCCTTGGGGCAGGACGGCCCCAGCAGTATTGTCTTCGTTGTATGTTGAGTCCTGCCAATCACAAGCCAAACTTTCTTGTGACTTTGGGACTAATGGAATACAGAAGAAGGCATCATCTAAGTCTAATACAGAATACCATGTCCTGGTGGATGGTAGAATGACCAGCAGGGTGTAGGAATTAGGAACTACTGGATGTATATTCTTGGTGGCTTCACTGACTGTCCTGACGTTCTTTACCAGATACCCAGCAGCCCTCGGGGCTCTCGTGGTCGGGGCCCTTCCAGGATATGGAGTTCACCTGGGCAGTTACCCAGCAGCTCACGGGGCTCTCGTGGTCAGGCCCCTCCCAGGCTATGGAGCTCATCTGGACAGGTACCCAGCAGCCCACGGGGCTCTCGTGGTCAGGCCCCTACATGGGTATGGAGCTCACCTGGGCAGGCACCCAGCAAGTCCGGGCACACAGGAACCGTGCACAGAGCCCTCATTGCAGAGCGCCCCCAGCCCACCTGTCGGTTGAGCTGACACAGAGCACCTCAGAGCAGGACTTGAACTAAGAAACAGCAGCTCCGACGGGTCTGTGACCCTGGGCATCACTCTGTGCAGCCTCCCTCTGCCTGGTCTTCCAGAGGCTTCCACTGCAGCCGGGGCACCAGGCCTCTGTCTCCACCCGCCACCCCTCCTCTCCCTGACTCCTGGGTTCCTCTCATTAGGAGGGTCTTCTTGAAGTTGTCTCCCACCCATGCGCCAGATAAAATGATTAGAAAACAAGCCAGGGCTGCAGCCCCTTGTCTCTCCTGGCTCTCAGGAGCCCACACCTGTTCCTTGTACGTGGCCCGTGCAGCAAGGTCCGTTTTCTGCAAATGTGAGCTGCTGAGGGGTGAGGATTGGCTGACCCGGCGGGCCAGCCCTCCCCAGGTGTGCCTGGGTTGAGGTCAATATAAACACCGTTCCGGGCAGCAAGAGCCCCTGCAGCTGTGCCTGACGCCCTATCCTCTGCCCCGTCAGCAGTGCCGGGGCCGGGCTGGTGGGAGGGAGTGAGAGGCCGTGGCTTTTTGGGTGGCCCGGTGTGAGTGGGGCTCTGCTGGACTTTCTGCAGGAGTTGCCAGGCTGCCACCTGCTGAAGAAGAGGATGTGTCACCCATACCTGCTGCTGGAATTGCTCGCCGGGCAGAGGTGAGGAAGGAAAAAAGCAGTGGGGACCGGGCCAGGAGGGGTATCTCAGGCAGGGAAGTGGAAAGCTTCCAGAAGAGCGTCTGGGGCCAGGACCATCCTGGCTGGCCTGCCGGCACCAAGTCGGCCTGCGTGCTGTCGCTGGTGTGGCTCCACGGCCCTTCCTGTAGGCTTTCAAGTCCTTGCACACATTCAGGTGTTTTACCTGGGAAGGGTGGGAACAGTTCAGCAGCAGCTGGCCTGGGGCTCGGTTCACGTTTACTCACAGACGCCTCGGCACGGTCCCCCAAGCTTTGCCATGAGGACGCTCCTTGCAGGGGGGCTGCTGGCTGCATGGGAGACGATTCCCCACCTGTGGCCAACTTCAGAATTGTTTACCACTGGAGCAAGTGCCCTGCCTGGTAGGGTTTTCCTCTGTAGAACTGGTGGGTTCTGATTTGTTTTCCTTTTTTCTTTTTTGGTTCAAGGTAGGTTTTATTCCTATTTTTTGTATTTATAGATATAAGCATGGAAATAATTGATTCATATAAATACACCTTTGGGAAGGGAGGAACTTCTTTTTCTGTTTTATTTTTTAAATTGTATTTATTTATTTTTTTTATTTTTGAATTTTAGTTTTTTATACAGCAGGTTCTTATTGGTTATCTATTTTATACATATAAATGTATACATGTCAATCCCAATCTCCCAATTCATCCCACCACCACCCCTCCACGGCTTTCCCCCCTTGGTGTCCATACGTTTGTTCTCTACCTCTGTGTCTCTATTTCTGCCCTGCAAACCGGTTCATCTGTACCGTTTTTCTAGGTTCCACATACATGCAGTAATATACAATATTTGTTTTTCTCTTTCTGACTTACTTCACTCTGTATGACAGTCTCTGGATCCATCGACGTCTCTACAAATGACCCAATTTCCTTCCTTTTTATGGCGGAGAAACGTTCCATTTTATACATGTACACCACATCTTTATCCGTTCGTCTGTCTGTGGGCATTTAAGTTGCTTCCATTACCTGGCTATTGTAAATAGTGCTGCAATGAACATTGTGGTGAATGTTTCTGTTTGATTTATGGTTTTCCCTGGGTATATACCCAGTAGTGGCATTGCTGGATCATATGGTAATTCTATTCTTAGATTTTTAAGGAACCTCCATACTATTCTCCATAGTGACTGCGTCAGTTTACATTCCCACCAATAGTGGAAGAGGGTTCCTTTTCTCCAGCCCTCTCCAGCATTTGTTGTTTGTATCTTTTCTGATGAGGCTCATTCTAACAGGTGTGGGGTGATAACCTCGTAGTTTTGATTTGCATTTCTCTAATTAGTGACGTTGAGCACCTTTTCATGTGCTTCTTGGCCATCTCTATGTCCTCTTGGAAGAAATGTCTATTTAGATCTTCTGCCCATTTTTGTATTGGGTCGTTTGTTTTTTTAATATTGAGCTGCATGAGCTGTTTATATATATGGGAGATCAATCCTTTGTCTGTTGATTCGTTTGCAAATATTTTCTCCTATTCTGAGGGCTGTCTTTTCGTCTTGTGTGTAGTTTCCTTTGTTTTGCAAAAGCTTTTACGTTTCATTAGGACCCATTTGTTTATTTTGTTTTTTATTCCATTACTCTAGGAGATGCATCAAAAAAGATCTTGGTTTGGTTTATGTCCGAGAATTCTTCCTGTGTTTTCCTCTAAGTTTTATACTGTCCGGTCTTACATTAAGGTCTCTAATCCATTTTGAATTTATTTTGGTGTATGGTGTTAGGGAGTGTTCGAATTTCATTCTTTTACATGTAGCTGTCTAGTTTTCCCAGCACCACTGACTGAAGAGACTGTCTTTTATCCATTGTATAGTCTTGCCTCCTTTGTCACAGATTAGTTGACCATAGGCGTGTAGGTTTATCTCTGGGCTTTCTTTTTTTCTTTTACACCTTTATTGGTGTATAATTGCTTTACAGGGGTGTGTTAGTTTCTGCTGTATAACAAAGTGAATCAGCTATACATATACCAATATCACACTGTTGTTGTTTTCTGAGAGACACTCCAGGTCAAGTGATGGTCACCCGAGTCGTCCTGGGGGCCCGTTGACCCTGGTTGTCTCTCTGGAGGTTGGGGTTGGAGGGCCTCCTCACTCGAGGTCAGTGTGTCCACGGATGGATCCCTGCAACTTCAGGGCATGGTGGGTGGTTAGGATCACCACGTGGGGTCCTTTTCCCTTAGGAGGGAGCTGGCCTTGCAGGCTGCTGATTTCCAGGTTTTTAGATACCCCCAGTATCCTGGCCGGATGGGGCGGCGGGCCAAGCCCTTGGTGACCGTAGCTTCTCCTACCTGGATGGCATACTTGAGTTGTTACAGTTCAGGTGGTCCCAGTGTTTGCACTAATGCTCCAAGGGCGATTCACCTTCGACCGAGAATGTAAAAGTGAAAGGGTTTAGCTAAATTAGGGAGTTCCAGGGCAAGGGTCTGAAGTGACGGCTCTTTGCATTCTTGAAAGGCTGCTTCTGGATTCTATTCCAAAGGATCATCATCTTTTCGTGTCAGTGTTTCTTATAGAGGCCCAGCTATTAGACTGTAGTTAGGGATCCAGATGCAGCAAACCGCGGCCTCCCCAGGAACCCCTAAGCTGTCTTCTAGTTTTAGAAGGGGTAAGGCTGCAAATGGCTTCTTCCCTGTCCTGGGATGGGCTCTGCCGACCTTCTGTGAGAACGAAGCCCAGGCAGGCAGTCCAGGCAGGTTACCTTAGTCTGTGACATTTGAGCCTTTTTCTTGGGCACCTTCTGTCCTTTCTTGGCTAAGTAGTTCAGAGGCCTCCTTAGTAGGGCTGGCGAGCAGAATGTGGTCTGCATATTGAAGGAAGGTTCCCTTCTCCAGAGGTAGATCTTTTAGGTTTTAGTTAAGTTTCCCCAAAGACGGTGTGGGAATTTTTGAACCCTTGGGGCAGGACGGCCCCAGCAGTATTGTCTTCGTTGTATGTTGAGTCCTGCCAATCACAAGCCAAACTTTCTTGTGACTTTGGGACTAATGGAATACAGAAGAAGGCATCATCTAAGTCTAATACAGAATACCATGTCCTGGTGGATGGTAGAATGACCAGCAGGGTGTAGGAATTAGGAACTACTGGATGTATATTCTTGGTGGCTTCACTGACTGTCCTGACGTTCTTTACCAGATACCCAGCAGCCCTCGGGGCTCTCGTGGTCGGGGCCCTTCCAGGATATGGAGTTCACCTGGGCAGTTACCCAGCAGCTCACGGGGCTCTCGTGGTCAGGCCCCTCCCAGGCTATGGAGCTCATCTGGACAGGTACCCAGCAGCCCACGGGGCTCTCGTGGTCAGGCCCCTACATGGGTATGGAGCTCACCTGGGCAGGCACCCAGCAAGTCCGGGCACACAGGAACCGTGCACAGAGCCCTCATTGCAGAGCGCCCCCAGCCCACCTGTCGGTTGAGCTGACACAGAGCACCTCAGAGCAGGACTTGAACTAAGAAACAGCAGCTCCGACGGGTCTGTGACCCTGGGCATCACTCTGTGCAGCCTCCCTCTGCCTGGTCTTCCAGAGGCTTCCACTGCAGCCGGGGCACCAGGCCTCTGTCTCCACCCGCCACCCCTCCTCTCCCTGACTCCTGGGTTCCTCTCATTAGGAGAGGGTCTTCTTGAAGTTGTCTCCCACTCATGCGCCAGATAAAATGATTAGAAAACAAGCCAGGGCTGCAGCCCCTTGTCTCTCCTGGCTCTCAGGAGCCCACACCTGTTCCTTGTACGTGGCCCGTGCAGCAAGGTCCGTTTTCTGCAAATGTGAGCTGCTGAGGGGTGAGGATTGGCTGACCCGGCGGGCCAGCCCTCCCCAGGTGTGCCTGGGTTGAGGTCAATATAAACACCGTTCCGGGCAGCAAGAGCCCCTGCAGCTGTGCCTGACGCCCTATCCTCTGCCCCGTCAGCAGTGCCGGGGCTGGGCTGGTGGGAGGGAGTGAGGGGCCGTGGCTTTTTGGGTGGCCCGGTGTGAGTGGGGCTCTGCTGGACTTTCTGCAGGAGTTGCCAGGCTGCCACCTGCTGAAGAAGAGGATGTGTCACCCATACCTGCTGCTGGAATTGCTCGCCGGGCAGAGGTGAGGAAGGAAAAAAGCAGTGGGGACCGGGCCAGGAGGGGTATCTCAGGCAGGGAAGTGGAAAGCTTCCAGAAGAGCGTCTGGGGCCAGGACCATCCTGGCTGGCCTGCCGGCACCAAGTCGGCCTGCGTGCTGTCGCTGGTGTGGCTCCACGGCCCTTCCTGTAGGCTTTCAAGTCCTTGCACACATTCAGGTGTTTTACCTGGGAAGGGTGGGAACAGTTCAGCAGCAGCTGGCCTGGGGCTCGGTTCACGTTTACTCACAGACGCCTCGGCACGGTCCCCCAAGCTTTGCCATGAGGACGCTCCTTGCAGGGGGGCTGCTGGCTGCATGGGAGACGATTCCCCACCTGTGGCCAACTTCAGAATTGTTTACCACTGGAGCAAGTGCCCTGCCTGGTAGGGTTTTCCTCTGTAGAACTGGTGGGTTCTGATTTGTTTTCCTTTTTTCTTTTTTGGTTCAAGGTAGGTTTTATTCCTATTTTTTGTATTTATAGATATAAGCATGGAAATAATTGATTCATATAAATACACCTTTGGGAAGGGAGGAACTTCTTTTTCTGTTTTATTTTTTAAATTGTATTTATTTATTTTTTTTATTTTTGAATTTTAGTTTTTTATACAGCAGGTTCTTATTGGTTATCTATTTTATACATATAAATGTATACATGTCAATCCCAATCTCCCAATTCATCCCACCACCACCCCTCCACGGCTTTCCCCCCTTGGTGTCCATACGTTTGTTCTCTACCTCTGTGTCTCTATTTCTGCCCTGCAAACCGGTTCATCTGTACCGTTTTTCTAGGTTCCACATACATGCAGTAATATACAATATTTGTTTTTCTCTTTCTGACTTACTTCACTCTGTATGACAGTCTCTGGATCCATCGACGTCTCTACAAATGACCCAATTTCCTTCCTTTTTATGGCGGAGAAACGTTCCATTTTATACATGTACACCACATCTTTATCCGTTCGTCTGTCTGTGGGCATTTAAGTTGCTTCCATTACCTGGCTATTGTAAATAGTGCTGCAATGAACATTGTGGTGAATGTTTCTGTTTGATTTATGGTTTTCCCTGGGTATATACCCAGTAGTGGCATTGCTGGATCATATGGTAATTCTATTCTTAGATTTTTAAGGAACCTCCATACTATTCTCCATAGTGACTGCGTCAGTTTACATTCCCACCAATAGTGGAAGAGGGTTCCTTTTCTCCAGCCCTCTCCAGCATTTGTTGTTTGTATCTTTTCTGATGAGGCTCATTCTAACAGGTGTGGGGTGATAACCTCGTAGTTTTGATTTGCATTTCTCTAATTAGTGACGTTGAGCACCTTTTCATGTGCTTCTTGGCCATCTCTATGTCCTCTTGGAAGAAATGTCTATTTAGATCTTCTGCCCATTTTTGTATTGGGTCGTTTGTTTTTTTAATATTGAGCTGCATGAGCTGTTTATATATATGGGAGATCAATCCTTTGTCTGTTGATTCGTTTGCAAATATTTTCTCCTATTCTGAGGGCTGTCTTTTCGTCTTGTGTGTAGTTTCCTTTGTTTTGCAAAAGCTTTTACGTTTCATTAGGACCCATTTGTTTATTTTGTTTTTTATTCCATTACTCTAGGAGATGCATCAAAAAAGATCTTGGTTTGGTTTATGTCCGAGAATTCTTCCTGTGTTTTCCTCTAAGTTTTATACTGTCCGGTCTTACATTAAGGTCTCTAATCCATTTTGAATTTATTTTGGTGTATGGTGTTAGGGAGTGTTCGAATTTCATTCTTTTACATGTAGCTGTCTAGTTTTCCCAGCACCACTGACTGAAGAGACTGTCTTTTATCCATTGTATAGTCTTGCCTCCTTTGTCACAGATTAGTTGACCATAGGCGTGTAGGTTTATCTCTGGGCTTTCTTTTTTTCTTTTACACCTTTATTGGTGTATAATTGCTTTACAGGGGTGTGTTAGTTTCTGCTGTATAACAAAGTGAATCAGCTATACATATACCAATATCACACTGTTGTTGTTTTCTGAGAGACACTCCAGGTCAAGTGATGGTCACCCGAGTCGTCCTGGGGGCCCGTTGACCCTGGTTGTCTCTCTGGAGGTTGGGGTTGGAGGGCCTCCTCACTCGAGGTCAGTGTGTCCACGGATGGATCCCTGCAACTTCAGGGCATGGTGGGTGGTTAGGATCACCACGTGGGGTCCTTTTCCCTTAGGAGGGAGCTGGCCTTGCAGGCTGCTGATTTCCAGGTTTTTAGATACCCCCAGTATCCTGGCCGGATGGGGCGGCGGGCCAAGCCCTTGGTGACCGTAGCTTCTCCTACCTGGATGGCATACTTGAGTTGTTACAGTTCAGGTGGTCCCAGTGTTTGCACTAATGCTCCAAGGGCGATTCACCTTCGACCGAGAATGTAAAAGTGAAAGGGTTTAGCTAAATTAGGGAGTTCCAGGGCAAGGGTCTGAAGTGACGGCTCTTTGCATTCTTGAAAGGCTGCTTCTGGATTCTATTCCAAAGGATCATCATCTTTTCGTGTCAGTGTTTCTTATAGAGGCCCAGCTATTAGACTGTAGTTAGGGATCCAGATGCAGCAAACCGCGGCCTCCCCAGGAACCCCTAAGCTGTCTTCTAGTTTTAGAAGGGGTAAGGCTGCAAATGGCTTCTTCCCTGTCCTGGGATGGGCTCTGCCGACCTTCTGTGAGAACGAAGCCCAGGCAGGCAGTCCAGGCAGGTTACCTTAGTCTGTGACATTTGAGCCTTTTTCTTGGGCACCTTCTGTCCTTTCTTGGCTAAGTAGTTCAGAGGCCTCCTTAGTAGGGCTGGCGAGCAGAATGTGGTCTGCATATTGAAGGAAGGTTCCCTTCTCCAGAGGTAGATCTTTTAGGTTTTAGTTAAGTTTCCCCAAAGACGGTGTGGGAATTTTTGAACCCTTGGGGCAGGACGGCCCCAGCAGTATTGTCTTCGTTGTATGTTGAGTCCTGCCAATCACAAGCCAAACTTTCTTGTGACTTTGGGACTAATGGAATACAGAAGAAGGCATCATCTAAGTCTAATACAGAATACCATGTCCTGGTGGATGGTAGAATGACCAGCAGGGTGTAGGAATTAGGAACTACTGGATGTATATTCTTGGTGGCTTCACTGACTGTCCTGACGTTCTTTACCAGATACCCAGCAGCCCTCGGGGCTCTCGTGGTCGGGGCCCTTCCAGGATATGGAGTTCACCTGGGCAGTTACCCAGCAGCTCACGGGGCTCTCGTGGTCAGGCCCCTCCCAGGCTATGGAGCTCATCTGGACAGGTACCCAGCAGCCCACGGGGCTCTCGTGGTCAGGCCCCTACATGGGTATGGAGCTCACCTGGGCAGGCACCCAGCAAGTCCGGGCACACAGGAACCGTGCACAGAGCCCTCATTGCAGAGCGCCCCCAGCCCACCTGTCGGTTGAGCTGACACAGAGCACCTCAGAGCAGGACTTGAACTAAGAAACAGCAGCTCCGACGGGTCTGTGACCCTGGGCATCACTCTGTGCAGCCTCCCTCTGCCTGGTCTTCCAGAGGCTTCCACTGCAGCCGGGGCACCAGGCCTCTGTCTCCACCCGCCACCCCTCCTCTCCCTGACTCCTGGGTTCCTCTCATTAGGAGGGTCTTCTTGAAGTTGTCTCCCACCCATGCGCCAGATAAAATGATTAGAAAACAAGCCAGGGCTGCAGCCCCTTGTCTCTCCTGGCTCTCAGGAGCCCACACCTGTTCCTTGTACGTGGCCCGTGCAGCAAGGTCCGTTTTCTGCAAATGTGAGCTGCTGAGGGGTGAGGATTGGCTGACCCGGCGGGCCAGCCCTCCCCAGGTGTGCCTGGGTTGAGGTCAATATAAACACCGTTCCGGGCAGCAAGAGCCCCTGCAGCTGTGCCTGACGCCCTATCCTCTGCCCCGTCAGCAGTGCCGGGGCCGGGCTGGTGGGAGGGAGTGAGAGGCCGTGGCTTTTTGGGTGGCCCGGTGTGAGTGGGGCTCTGCTGGACTTTCTGCAGGAGTTGCCAGGCTGCCACCTGCTGAAGAAGAGGATGTGTCACCCATACCTGCTGCTGGAATTGCTCGCCGGGCAGAGGTGAGGAAGGAAAAAAGCAGTGGGGACCGGGCCAGGAGGGGTATCTCAGGCAGGGAAGTGGAAAGCTTCCAGAAGAGCGTCTGGGGCCAGGACCATCCTGGCTGGCCTGCCGGCACCAAGTCGGCCTGCGTGCTGTCGCTGGTGTGGCTCCACGGCCCTTCCTGTAGGCTTTCAAGTCCTTGCACACATTCAGGTGTTTTACCTGGGAAGGGTGGGAACAGTTCAGCAGCAGCTGGCCTGGGGCTCGGTTCACGTTTACTCACAGACGCCTCGGCACGGTCCCCCAAGCTTTGCCATGAGGACGCTCCTTGCAGGGGGGCTGCTGGCTGCATGGGAGACGATTCCCCACCTGTGGCCAACTTCAGAATTGTTTACCACTGGAGCAAGTGCCCTGCCTGGTAGGGTTTTCCTCTGTAGAACTGGTGGGTTCTGATTTGTTTTCCTTTTTTCTTTTTTGGTTCAAGGTAGGTTTTATTCCTATTTTTTGTATTTATAGATATAAGCATGGAAATAATTGATTCATATAAATACACCTTTGGGAAGGGAGGAACTTCTTTTTCTGTTTTATTTTTTAAATTGTATTTATTTATTTTTTTTATTTTTGAATTTTAGTTTTTTATACAGCAGGTTCTTATTGGTTATCTATTTTATACATATAAATGTATACATGTCAATCCCAATCTCCCAATTCATCCCACCACCACCCCTCCACGGCTTTCCCCCCTTGGTGTCCATACGTTTGTTCTCTACCTCTGTGTCTCTATTTCTGCCCTGCAAACCGGTTCATCTGTACCGTTTTTCTAGGTTCCACATACATGCAGTAATATACAATATTTGTTTTTCTCTTTCTGACTTACTTCACTCTGTATGACAGTCTCTGGATCCATCGACGTCTCTACAAATGACCCAATTTCCTTCCTTTTTATGGCGGAGAAACGTTCCATTTTATACATGTACACCACATCTTTATCCGTTCGTCTGTCTGTGGGCATTTAAGTTGCTTCCATTACCTGGCTATTGTAAATAGTGCTGCAATGAACATTGTGGTGAATGTTTCTGTTTGATTTATGGTTTTCCCTGGGTATATACCCAGTAGTGGCATTGCTGGATCATATGGTAATTCTATTCTTAGATTTTTAAGGAACCTCCATACTATTCTCCATAGTGACTGCGTCAGTTTACATTCCCACCAATAGTGGAAGAGGGTTCCTTTTCTCCAGCCCTCTCCAGCATTTGTTGTTTGTATCTTTTCTGATGAGGCTCATTCTAACAGGTGTGGGGTGATAACCTCGTAGTTTTGATTTGCATTTCTCTAATTAGTGACGTTGAGCACCTTTTCATGTGCTTCTTGGCCATCTCTATGTCCTCTTGGAAGAAATGTCTATTTAGATCTTCTGCCCATTTTTGTATTGGGTCGTTTGTTTTTTTAATATTGAGCTGCATGAGCTGTTTATATATATGGGAGATCAATCCTTTGTCTGTTGATTCGTTTGCAAATATTTTCTCCTATTCTGAGGGCTGTCTTTTCGTCTTGTGTGTAGTTTCCTTTGTTTTGCAAAAGCTTTTACGTTTCATTAGGACCCATTTGTTTATTTTGTTTTTTATTCCATTACTCTAGGAGATGCATCAAAAAAGATCTTGGTTTGGTTTATGTCCGAGAATTCTTCCTGTGTTTTCCTCTAAGTTTTATACTGTCCGGTCTTACATTAAGGTCTCTAATCCATTTTGAATTTATTTTGGTGTATGGTGTTAGGGAGTGTTCGAATTTCATTCTTTTACATGTAGCTGTCTAGTTTTCCCAGCACCACTGACTGAAGAGACTGTCTTTTATCCATTGTATAGTCTTGCCTCCTTTGTCACAGATTAGTTGACCATAGGCGTGTAGGTTTATCTCTGGGCTTTCTTTTTTTCTTTTACACCTTTATTGGTGTATAATTGCTTTACAGGGGTGTGTTAGTTTCTGCTGTATAACAAAGTGAATCAGCTATACATATACCAATATCACACTGTTGTTGTTTTCTGAGAGACACTCCAGGTCAAGTGATGGTCACCCGAGTCGTCCTGGGGGCCCGTTGACCCTGGTTGTCTCTCTGGAGGTTGGGGTTGGAGGGCCTCCTCACTCGAGGTCAGTGTGTCCACGGATGGATCCCTGCAACTTCAGGGCATGGTGGGTGGTTAGGATCACCACGTGGGGTCCTTTTCCCTTAGGAGGGAGCTGGCCTTGCAGGCTGCTGATTTCCAGGTTTTTAGATACCCCCAGTATCCTGGCCGGATGGGGCGGCGGGCCAAGCCCTTGGTGACCGTAGCTTCTCCTACCTGGATGGCATACTTGAGTTGTTACAGTTCAGGTGGTCCCAGTGTTTGCACTAATGCTCCAAGGGCGATTCACCTTCGACCGAGAATGTAAAAGTGAAAGGGTTTAGCTAAATTAGGGAGTTCCAGGGCAAGGGTCTGAAGTGACGGCTCTTTGCATTCTTGAAAGGCTGCTTCTGGATTCTATTCCAAAGGATCATCATCTTTTCGTGTCAGTGTTTCTTATAGAGGCCCAGCTATTAGACTGTAGTTAGGGATCCAGATGCAGCAAACCGCGGCCTCCCCAGGAACCCCTAAGCTGTCTTCTAGTTTTAGAAGGGGTAAGGCTGCAAATGGCTTCTTCCCTGTCCTGGGATGGGCTCTGCCGACCTTCTGTGAGAACGAAGCCCAGGCAGTCAGTCCAGGCAGGTTACCTTAGTCTGTGACATTTGAGCCTTTTTCTTGGGCACCTTCTGTCCTTTCTTGGCTAAGTAGTTCAGAGGCCTCCTTAGTAGGGCTGGCGAGCAGAATGTGGTCTGCATATTGAAGGAAGGTTCCCTTCTCCAGAGGTAGATCTTTTAGGTTTTAGTTAAGTTTCCCCAAAGACGGTGTGGGAATTTTTGAACCCTTGGGGCAGGACGGCCCCAGCAGTATTGTCTTCGTTGTATGTTGAGTCCTGCCAATCACAAGCCAAACTTTCTTGTGACTTTGGGACTAATGGAATACAGAAGAAGGCATCATCTAAGTCTAATACAGAATACCATGTCCTGGTGGATGGTAGAATGACCAGCAGGGTGTAGGAATTAGGAACTACTGGATGTATATTCTTGGTGGCTTCACTGACTGTCCTGACGTTCTTTACCAGATACCCAGCAGCCCTCGGGGCTCTCGTGGTCGGGGCCCTTCCAGGATATGGAGTTCACCTGGGCAGTTACCCAGCAGCTCACGGGGCTCTCGTGGTCAGGCCCCTCCCAGGCTATGGAGCTCATCTGGACAGGTACCCAGCAGCCCACGGGGCTCTCGTGGTCAGGCCCCTACATGGGTATGGAGCTCACCTGGGCAGGCACCCAGCAAGTCCGGGCACACAGGAACCGTGCACAGAGCCCTCATTGCAGAGCGCCCCCAGCCCACCTGTCGGTTGAGCTGACACAGAGCACCTCAGAGCAGGACTTGAACTAAGAAACAGCAGCTCCGACGGGTCTGTGACCCTGGGCATCACTCTGTGCAGCCTCCCTCTGCCTGGTCTTCCAGAGGCTTCCACTGCAGCCGGGGCACCAGGCCTCTGTCTCCACCCGCCACCCCTCCTCTCCCTGACTCCTGGGTTCCTCTCATTAGGAGAGGGTCTTCTTGAAGTTGTCTCCCACTCATGCGCCAGATAAAATGATTAGAAAACAAGCCAGGGCTGCAGCCCCTTGTCTCTCCTGGCTCTCAGGAGCCCACACCTGTTCCTTGTACGTGGCCCGTGCAGCAAGGTCCGTTTTCTGCAAATGTGAGCTGCTGAGGGGTGAGGATTGGCTGACCCGGCGGGCCAGCCCTCCCCAGGTGTGCCTGGGTTGAGGTCAATATAAACACCGTTCCGGGCAGCAAGAGCCCCTGCAGCTGTGCCTGACGCCCTATCCTCTGCCCCGTCAGCAGTGCCGGGGCTGGGCTGGTGGGAGGGAGTGAGGGGCCGTGGCTTTTTGGGTGGCCCGGTGTGAGTGGGGCTCTGCTGGACTTTCTGCAGGAGTTGCCAGGCTGCCACCTGCTGAAGAAGAGGATGTGTCACCCATACCTGCTGCTGGAATTGCTCGCCGGGCAGAGGTGAGGAAGGAAAAAAGCAGTGGGGACCGGGCCAGGAGGGGTATCTCAGGCAGGGAAGTGGAAAGCTTCCAGAAGAGCGTCTGGGGCCAGGACCATCCTGGCTGGCCTGCCGGCACCAAGTCGGCCTGCGTGCTGTCGCTGGTGTGGCTCCACGGCCCTTCCTGTAGGCTTTCAAGTCCTTGCACACATTCAGGTGTTTTACCTGGGAAGGGTGGGAACAGTTCAGCAGCAGCTGGCCTGGGGCTCGGTTCACGTTTACTCACAGACGCCTCGGCACGGTCCCCCAAGCTTTGCCATGAGGACGCTCCTTGCAGGGGGGCTGCTGGCTGCATGGGAGACGATTCCCCACCTGTGGCCAACTTCAGAATTGTTTACCACTGGAGCAAGTGCCCTGCCTGGTAGGGTTTTCCTCTGTAGAACTGGTGGGTTCTGATTTGTTTTCCTTTTTTCTTTTTTGGTTCAAGGTAGGTTTTATTCCTATTTTTTGTATTTATAGATATAAGCATGGAAATAATTGATTCATATAAATACACCTTTGGGAAGGGAGGAACTTCTTTTTCTGTTTTATTTTTTAAATTGTATTTATTTATTTTTTTTATTTTTGAATTTTAGTTTTTTATACAGCAGGTTCTTATTGGTTATCTATTTTATACATATAAATGTATACATGTCAATCCCAATCTCCCAATTCATCCCACCACCACCCCTCCACGGCTTTCCCCCCTTGGTGTCCATACGTTTGTTCTCTACCTCTGTGTCTCTATTTCTGCCCTGCAAACCGGTTCATCTGTACCGTTTTTCTAGGTTCCACATACATGCAGTAATATACAATATTTGTTTTTCTCTTTCTGACTTACTTCACTCTGTATGACAGTCTCTGGATCCATCGACGTCTCTACAAATGACCCAATTTCCTTCCTTTTTATGGCGGAGAAACGTTCCATTTTATACATGTACACCACATCTTTATCCGTTCGTCTGTCTGTGGGCATTTAAGTTGCTTCCATTACCTGGCTATTGTAAATAGTGCTGCAATGAACATTGTGGTGAATGTTTCTGTTTGATTTATGGTTTTCCCTGGGTATATACCCAGTAGTGGCATTGCTGGATCATATGGTAATTCTATTCTTAGATTTTTAAGGAACCTCCATACTATTCTCCATAGTGACTGCGTCAGTTTACATTCCCACCAATAGTGGAAGAGGGTTCCTTTTCTCCAGCCCTCTCCAGCATTTGTTGTTTGTATCTTTTCTGATGAGGCTCATTCTAACAGGTGTGGGGTGATAACCTCGTAGTTTTGATTTGCATTTCTCTAATTAGTGACGTTGAGCACCTTTTCATGTGCTTCTTGGCCATCTCTATGTCCTCTTGGAAGAAATGTCTATTTAGATCTTCTGCCCATTTTTGTATTGGGTCGTTTGTTTTTTTAATATTGAGCTGCATGAGCTGTTTATATATATGGGAGATCAATCCTTTGTCTGTTGATTCGTTTGCAAATATTTTCTCCTATTCTGAGGGCTGTCTTTTCGTCTTGTGTGTAGTTTCCTTTGTTTTGCAAAAGCTTTTACGTTTCATTAGGACCCATTTGTTTATTTTGTTTTTTATTCCATTACTCTAGGAGATGCATCAAAAAAGATCTTGGTTTGGTTTATGTCCGAGAATTCTTCCTGTGTTTTCCTCTAAGTTTTATACTGTCCGGTCTTACATTAAGGTCTCTAATCCATTTTGAATTTATTTTGGTGTATGGTGTTAGGGAGTGTTCGAATTTCATTCTTTTACATGTAGCTGTCTAGTTTTCCCAGCACCACTGACTGAAGAGACTGTCTTTTATCCATTGTATAGTCTTGCCTCCTTTGTCACAGATTAGTTGACCATAGGCGTGTAGGTTTATCTCTGGGCTTTCTTTTTTTCTTTTACACCTTTATTGGTGTATAATTGCTTTACAGGGGTGTGTTAGTTTCTGCTGTATAACAAAGTGAATCAGCTATACATATACCAATATCACACTGTTGTTGTTTTCTGAGAGACACTCCAGGTCAAGTGATGGTCACCCGAGTCGTCCTGGGGGCCCGTTGACCCTGGTTGTCTCTCTGGAGGTTGGGGTTGGAGGGCCTCCTCACTCGAGGTCAGTGTGTCCACGGATGGATCCCTGCAACTTCAGGGCATGGTGGGTGGTTAGGATCACCACGTGGGGTCCTTTTCCCTTAGGAGGGAGCTGGCCTTGCAGGCTGCTGATTTCCAGGTTTTTAGATACCCCCAGTATCCTGGCCGGATGGGGCGGCGGGCCAAGCCCTTGGTGACCGTAGCTTCTCCTACCTGGATGGCATACTTGAGTTGTTACAGTTCAGGTGGTCCCAGTGTTTGCACTAATGCTCCAAGGGCGATTCACCTTCGACCGAGAATGTAAAAGTGAAAGGGTTTAGCTAAATTAGGGAGTTCCAGGGCAAGGGTCTGAAGTGACGGCTCTTTGCATTCTTGAAAGGCTGCTTCTGGATTCTATTCCAAAGGATCATCATCTTTTCGTGTCAGTGTTTCTTATAGAGGCCCAGCTATTAGACTGTAGTTAGGGATCCAGATGCAGCAAACCGCGGCCTCCCCAGGAACCCCTAAGCTGTCTTCTAGTTTTAGAAGGGGTAAGGCTGCAAATGGCTTCTTCCCTGTCCTGGGATGGGCTCTGCCGACCTTCTGTGAGAACGAAGCCCAGGCAGGCAGTCCAGGCAGGTTACCTTAGTCTGTGACATTTGAGCCTTTTTCTTGGGCACCTTCTGTCCTTTCTTGGCTAAGTAGTTCAGAGGCCTCCTTAGTAGGGCTGGCGAGCAGAATGTGGTCTGCATATTGAAGGAAGGTTCCCTTCTCCAGAGGTAGATCTTTTAGGTTTTAGTTAAGTTTCCCCAAAGACGGTGTGGGAATTTTTGAACCCTTGGGGCAGGACGGCCCCAGCAGTATTGTCTTCGTTGTATGTTGAGTCCTGCCAATCACAAGCCAAACTTTCTTGTGACTTTGGGACTAATGGAATACAGAAGAAGGCATCATCTAAGTCTAATACAGAATACCATGTCCTGGTGGATGGTAGAATGACCAGCAGGGTGTAGGAATTAGGAACTACTGGATGTATATTCTTGGTGGCTTCACTGACTGTCCTGACGTTCTTTACCAGATACCCAGCAGCCCTCGGGGCTCTCGTGGTCGGGGCCCTTCCAGGATATGGAGTTCACCTGGGCAGTTACCCAGCAGCTCACGGGGCTCTCGTGGTCAGGCCCCTCCCAGGCTATGGAGCTCATCTGGACAGGTACCCAGCAGCCCACGGGGCTCTCGTGGTCAGGCCCCTACATGGGTATGGAGCTCACCTGGGCAGGCACCCAGCAAGTCCGGGCACACAGGAACCGTGCACAGAGCCCTCATTGCAGAGCGCCCCCAGCCCACCTGTCGGTTGAGCTGACACAGAGCACCTCAGAGCAGGACTTGAACTAAGAAACAGCAGCTCCGACGGGTCTGTGACCCTGGGCATCACTCTGTGCAGCCTCCCTCTGCCTGGTCTTCCAGAGGCTTCCACTGCAGCCGGGGCACCAGGCCTCTGTCTCCACCCGCCACCCCTCCTCTCCCTGACTCCTGGGTTCCTCTCATTAGGAGGGTCTTCTTGAAGTTGTCTCCCACCCATGCGCCAGATAAAATGATTAGAAAACAAGCCAGGGCTGCAGCCCCTTGTCTCTCCTGGCTCTCAGGAGCCCACACCTGTTCCTTGTACGTGGCCCGTGCAGCAAGGTCCGTTTTCTGCAAATGTGAGCTGCTGAGGGGTGAGGATTGGCTGACCCGGCGGGCCAGCCCTCCCCAGGTGTGCCTGGGTTGAGGTCAATATAAACACCGTTCCGGGCAGCAAGAGCCCCTGCAGCTGTGCCTGACGCCCTATCCTCTGCCCCGTCAGCAGTGCCGGGGCCGGGCTGGTGGGAGGGAGTGAGAGGCCGTGGCTTTTTGGGTGGCCCGGTGTGAGTGGGGCTCTGCTGGACTTTCTGCAGGAGTTGCCAGGCTGCCACCTGCTGAAGAAGAGGATGTGTCACCCATACCTGCTGCTGGAATTGCTCGCCGGGCAGAGGTGAGGAAGGAAAAAAGCAGTGGGGACCGGGCCAGGAGGGGTATCTCAGGCAGGGAAGTGGAAAGCTTCCAGAAGAGCGTCTGGGGCCAGGACCATCCTGGCTGGCCTGCCGGCACCAAGTCGGCCTGCGTGCTGTCGCTGGTGTGGCTCCACGGCCCTTCCTGTAGGCTTTCAAGTCCTTGCACACATTCAGGTGTTTTACCTGGGAAGGGTGGGAACAGTTCAGCAGCAGCTGGCCTGGGGCTCGGTTCACGTTTACTCACAGACGCCTCGGCACGGTCCCCCAAGCTTTGCCATGAGGACGCTCCTTGCAGGGGGGCTGCTGGCTGCATGGGAGACGATTCCCCACCTGTGGCCAACTTCAGAATTGTTTACCACTGGAGCAAGTGCCCTGCCTGGTAGGGTTTTCCTCTGTAGAACTGGTGGGTTCTGATTTGTTTTCCTTTTTTCTTTTTTGGTTCAAGGTAGGTTTTATTCCTATTTTTTGTATTTATAGATATAAGCATGGAAATAATTGATTCATATAAATACACCTTTGGGAAGGGAGGAACTTCTTTTTCTGTTTTATTTTTTAAATTGTATTTATTTATTTTTTTTATTTTTGAATTTTAGTTTTTTATACAGCAGGTTCTTATTGGTTATCTATTTTATACATATAAATGTATACATGTCAATCCCAATCTCCCAATTCATCCCACCACCACCCCTCCACGGCTTTCCCCCCTTGGTGTCCATACGTTTGTTCTCTACCTCTGTGTCTCTATTTCTGCCCTGCAAACCGGTTCATCTGTACCGTTTTTCTAGGTTCCACATACATGCAGTAATATACAATATTTGTTTTTCTCTTTCTGACTTACTTCACTCTGTATGACAGTCTCTGGATCCATCGACGTCTCTACAAATGACCCAATTTCCTTCCTTTTTATGGCGGAGAAACGTTCCATTTTATACATGTACACCACATCTTTATCCGTTCGTCTGTCTGTGGGCATTTAAGTTGCTTCCATTACCTGGCTATTGTAAATAGTGCTGCAATGAACATTGTGGTGAATGTTTCTGTTTGATTTATGGTTTTCCCTGGGTATATACCCAGTAGTGGCATTGCTGGATCATATGGTAATTCTATTCTTAGATTTTTAAGGAACCTCCATACTATTCTCCATAGTGACTGCGTCAGTTTACATTCCCACCAATAGTGGAAGAGGGTTCCTTTTCTCCAGCCCTCTCCAGCATTTGTTGTTTGTATCTTTTCTGATGAGGCTCATTCTAACAGGTGTGGGGTGATAACCTCGTAGTTTTGATTTGCATTTCTCTAATTAGTGACGTTGAGCACCTTTTCATGTGCTTCTTGGCCATCTCTATGTCCTCTTGGAAGAAATGTCTATTTAGATCTTCTGCCCATTTTTGTATTGGGTCGTTTGTTTTTTTAATATTGAGCTGCATGAGCTGTTTATATATATGGGAGATCAATCCTTTGTCTGTTGATTCGTTTGCAAATATTTTCTCCTATTCTGAGGGCTGTCTTTTCGTCTTGTGTGTAGTTTCCTTTGTTTTGCAAAAGCTTTTACGTTTCATTAGGACCCATTTGTTTATTTTGTTTTTTATTCCATTACTCTAGGAGATGCATCAAAAAAGATCTTGGTTTGGTTTATGTCCGAGAATTCTTCCTGTGTTTTCCTCTAAGTTTTATACTGTCCGGTCTTACATTAAGGTCTCTAATCCATTTTGAATTTATTTTGGTGTATGGTGTTAGGGAGTGTTCGAATTTCATTCTTTTACATGTAGCTGTCTAGTTTTCCCAGCACCACTGACTGAAGAGACTGTCTTTTATCCATTGTATAGTCTTGCCTCCTTTGTCACAGATTAGTTGACCATAGGCGTGTAGGTTTATCTCTGGGCTTTCTTTTTTTCTTTTACACCTTTATTGGTGTATAATTGCTTTACAGGGGTGTGTTAGTTTCTGCTGTATAACAAAGTGAATCAGCTATACATATACCAATATCACACTGTTGTTGTTTTCTGAGAGACACTCCAGGTCAAGTGATGGTCACCCGAGTCGTCCTGGGGGCCCGTTGACCCTGGTTGTCTCTCTGGAGGTTGGGGTTGGAGGGCCTCCTCACTCGAGGTCAGTGTGTCCACGGATGGATCCCTGCAACTTCAGGGCATGGTGGGTGGTTAGGATCACCACGTGGGGTCCTTTTCCCTTAGGAGGGAGCTGGCCTTGCAGGCTGCTGATTTCCAGGTTTTTAGATACCCCCAGTATCCTGGCCGGATGGGGCGGCGGGCCAAGCCCTTGGTGACCGTAGCTTCTCCTACCTGGATGGCATACTTGAGTTGTTACAGTTCAGGTGGTCCCAGTGTTTGCACTAATGCTCCAAGGGCGATTCACCTTCGACCGAGAATGTAAAAGTGAAAGGGTTTAGCTAAATTAGGGAGTTCCAGGGCAAGGGTCTGAAGTGACGGCTCTTTGCATTCTTGAAAGGCTGCTTCTGGATTCTATTCCAAAGGATCATCATCTTTTCGTGTCAGTGTTTCTTATAGAGGCCCAGCTATTAGACTGTAGTTAGGGATCCAGATGCAGCAAACCGCGGCCTCCCCAGGAACCCCTAAGCTGTCTTCTAGTTTTAGAAGGGGTAAGGCTGCAAATGGCTTCTTCCCTGTCCTGGGATGGGCTCTGCCGACCTTCTGTGAGAACGAAGCCCAGGCAGTCAGTCCAGGCAGGTTACCTTAGTCTGTGACATTTGAGCCTTTTTCTTGGGCACCTTCTGTCCTTTCTTGGCTAAGTAGTTCAGAGGCCTCCTTAGTAGGGCTGGCGAGCAGAATGTGGTCTGCATATTGAAGGAAGGTTCCCTTCTCCAGAGGTAGATCTTTTAGGTTTTAGTTAAGTTTCCCCAAAGACGGTGTGGGAATTTTTGAACCCTTGGGGCAGGACGGCCCCAGCAGTATTGTCTTCGTTGTATGTTGAGTCCTGCCAATCACAAGCCAAACTTTCTTGTGACTTTGGGACTAATGGAATACAGAAGAAGGCATCATCTAAGTCTAATACAGAATACCATGTCCTGGTGGATGGTAGAATGACCAGCAGGGTGTAGGAATTAGGAACTACTGGATGTATATTCTTGGTGGCTTCACTGACTGTCCTGACGTTCTTTACCAGATACCCAGCAGCCCTCGGGGCTCTCGTGGTCGGGGCCCTTCCAGGATATGGAGTTCACCTGGGCAGTTACCCAGCAGCTCACGGGGCTCTCGTGGTCAGGCCCCTCCCAGGCTATGGAGCTCATCTGGACAGGTACCCAGCAGCCCACGGGGCTCTCGTGGTC